>NC_057729.1:63190235-63267361 GCF_004010195.1 Chiloscyllium plagiosum | reverse complement strand
AAGCGGTGTCCTGCAGGGTTCAGTGTTGGGGCCGCAGCTGTTCACGTTATATATTAATGATCTGGATGAAGGGACTGGGGGCATTCTAGCAAAGTTTGCCGATGATACAAAGTTAGGTGGACAGGCAGGTAGTACTGAGGAAGTGGGGAGGCTGCAGAAGGATCTAGACAGTTTGGAGGAGTGGTCCAGGAAATGGTTGATGGAATTCAATGTGAGCAAATGTGAGGTCTTGCACTTTGGAAAAAAGAATAGAAGCATGGACTACTTTCTAAATGATGAGAAAATTTGTAAAGCCAACCTTCAGAGGGATCTGGGAGTGCTACTTGAGGAATCTCTGCAGGTTGAGTCCGTGATTAAGAAAGTGAATGCAATGTTGTCATTTATCTCAAGAGGGTTGGAATATAAGAGCACTGTTGTGCTACTGAGACTTTATAAAGCTCTGGTTAGGCCCCATTTGGAGTATTGTGTCCAGTTTTGGTCCCCACACCTCAGGATGGACGTACTGGCACTGGAGCGTGTCCAGCGGTGATTCACACGGATGATCCCTGGAATGGGTAGGTCTAACATATGAGGAATGGCTGAGGATCCTGGGATTGTATTCATTGGAGTTTAGGAGATTAAGGGGAGATCTAATAGAAACTTACAAGATAATACATGGCTTGGAGAGGGTGGACGCTAGGAAATTGTTTCCGTTAGGATAGGAGACTAGGACCCGTGGACACAGCCTTAGAATTAGAGGGGGTCAATTCAGAACAGAAATGCAGCGACATTTCTTCAGCCAGAGAGTGGTGGGCCTGTGGAATTCATTGCCGCAGAGTGCAGTGGAGGCCGGGACGCTAAATGTCTTCAAGGCAGAGATTGATAAATTCTTGATGTCACAAGGAATTAAGGGCTACAGGGAGAATGCGGGTAAGTGGAGTTGAAATGCCCATCAGCCATGATTGAATGGCGGAGTGGACTCGATGGGCCGAATGGCCTTACTTCTGCTCCTATGTCTTATGGTCTTAAATGAAAGCCCGTGTGTAACTGTTTAGTTATACATGAAAGATCCCATGGCACAATGTTAAAGAATGTGGTGTATATGGACTTCAGTAAGGCATTTCATAAGGTTCCACACAGTAGGCTATTGTACAAAATACAGAGTTTTGGGATTGAAGGTGATTTAGCGGTTTGGATCAGAAATTGGCGAGCTGAAAGAACTCAGAGGGTGGTGGTTGATGGGAAATGTTCATCCTGGAGCTCAGTTACCAGTGGTGTGCCGTAGGATCTGATTTGGGGCCACTGCTGTTTGTCATTTTTATAAATGACCTAGATGAAGGTGTAGAAGGATGTGTTAGCAAATTTGCACATGACACTAAGGTAGACAGATAGTGCTAAAGGATGTTATGGGTCACATAGGGACGTAGATAAGTTGCAGATCTGGGCTGAGAAGTGGCAAATGGAGTTTAATGCGGAAAAGTGTGAGGTAGGTCACTTCAGAAGAAATAACAGGAATGCAGAGTACTGGGCTAATGGTAAGATTCTTGGCAATGTAGATGAACAGAGAGATCTTGGTGTCTCGGTGCATAAATCCCTGAAAGTTGTCACTATGGTTGATAGGGTTGTTAAGAAGGCATGTGGTGTTTTGGTGTTTATTGGTAGGGGGATTGAGTTTTGGAGCCATGAGGTCATGCTTCAGCTGTACAAGACACTGGTAAAGCCACAACTGGTGGATTGCATACAGTTTCAGTCACTACATTATGGGAAGGATGTGAAAGCTTTGGAAAAGTTTCAGAGGAGATTTACTAGGATGTTGCCTGGTATGGAAGGTAGGTTTTACAAGGAAAGGCTGAAGGAACTGAGGCTGTTTTCATCGGAGAGAAGAAGGTTGAGAGGTGACTTAATCGAGACATATAAGATAATCAAAAGATTAAATAGGGTGGACAGTGAGACCCTTTTTCCTCGGATGGTGGAGGCTAACACAAGGGGGCATAGCTTTAAATTGAGAGGTGATAGATTTAGGCAAATATCAGGGGTAGTTTCTTTACTCAGAGAGTAGTAGGGGTGTGGAACGGCCTGTTTGCAACAGTAGTGGACTCGCCGACATTAAGGGCATTTAAATGGGCATTGGACATACATTTGGATAATAATGGAAGGTGTAGGTTAGATAGACATCAGATTAATTTCACATTGAGGGCCAAAGGGACTGTACTGTGCCTTAACGTTCTATGTTTTATGTTCTAAGAGCTCATGCGGTTGGAGGGAATATACCAGAATTAACTGGGGATTGTTTAAAGGACAGATCATTCTCAGGTTGTCAGGGTATGACCAGTGGGTACTGTAAGCATCGATCCTTGGACCCCAACTATTCACAGTAAAAATGGAAATTTCTAGAGAAACTCAGCAGGTATGGTAGCATTTTAAGAAAGAAAGCGGACAAAATATTTCAAATCCAGTGACCCTTCTTCAGAATCGATAGTTGCTAGAAAAAGGTGGTATATATGTTGAATGTATATATGCTATAAAGTGGCATATATGCTGAAGATAATGAAAAGGAATGAGTGAATAGGTGGAGATAGACCCGAGAGAGAGAGAAAACAACAGTTAAGTAGAGAAAGGGATGGATATTGGGGAGTCAGGGAGAAAGAAAAGCTGAGAAAGGGGACTGTAAGTAGGTGAGAATGGATTGGCTATGCTAGAAACAGTTCATGTGATGAGAGGGACTTGGGGTGTGTGGGGCTTGGGGTAAAGGACATGGAGGACAATGCTCAGGTTCTAAAATTATTGAACTGAATATTGAGTCCTGAAGGCTACAGGGCCCCCAAGCACAAAATGAGATGCTCTTCACAATCTATATCAATCGTTTAGATGTTGGGATCGTTTGTGATGTCTCCAAGTTTCAGATGATACAGGGAGTTGTGAGGAGGATTCAAAAAGAGGCTTGAGGGGGATTTAGAAAATAAAATAGAGAAGTGCTGAAGAAACTCAGCAGATCTGGTAGTATCTGTAGAGAGAGAAACAGAGTTAACATTTGGGTTCAGCGACCCTTGGTCAGACAGGGGAGTTAGACAGACTGAGTCAATGGGTAAGAACATGGCACATGGGTTATAACGCAGATAAATGTGAGGTTATTCACTTTGGTTGCAGGGATGAAGGTGAAAAGTATTTTGTAAAGGCAAAGAGATTGCAAAGTATCGATGACCAAAGGGACTAAGATGTCGTTGTTCATAAATTACTGAAAACTCACATGCAGGTCCAACCAGCAATTCAGAAAACAATCAGTAAATTAGTCTTCATTGAAGAAGTCTTGTTTCAACTATAAAAACTTCTCCTGATACCACTCCTGGAGTATTTTGTGCAGGTTCAGTCCCCTTACCGAAAGAAAGTTAGATTTTCCAACTTAGAGGGAGTACCACAAAGGATCACCAGACTGACCCCTGGGATAATAAGACTGTCCTATCCAAAGAGATTGAGAAAACTATGTCTATTACCTGGAGTTACGAAGAATGAAAGAAGATTCATAGAAACCCATAAGATTAGATTAGATTACTTTACAGTGTGAAAACAGGCCCTTCGGCCAAACAAATCCACACCGACCCGCCGAAGCGCAAACCACCCATACCCCTACATTTACCCCTTACATATGCCCTCAGTCGCCTGAGTTCTTAAAGGAATAGACAGGGTTAATGCAGAAATGTTGTTTCCCCTGGAAGACTGGAGGATAGCAAATATTGTTCCTTTGGTTAAAAACCCGAGAAATGGACTCAGAATAACACCATTTGGGACTAAGATGGGAAGGAATTGCTTTGCCCAGATGGCTGTGGAAACTCAATCATTAAGTTTAAGGCAACAATTGATGGAATTCTACTTATTAATGACATCAAGTGATATGGGGATAGTGTGAGAAGATGACATTGAGGTAGCTGATCAGCCATTATCTAGAATGGTGGTGTAGCCTCAAGAGGCTGAATGGTCTCCTGTTCCCATGCTCATATATTCCTAATCAGTTTCTCTTCAGTGAACTTCTGCATTCACTCAATGCACTTTGTTTAGTTAATTTCTCTCAGTGAGACTCTGAAATAAATTGTGAACACAACTCACTTTTTTTCTTAATCTGGGTTCCTCAAATTCATCTTTCACAGCCTTCTGTTTCTCAAGCTTTGCTTTTGTTCGTATTAAGCTACTCAGGATTCTTTTCCTTTACCCTGCTTATTTTTATTTTCTCCGTGAGACTGTATTATTCCTGTTACAGCACTATTTCTGACTGAAAGAAACCTGCTCACTTTGCCTTATTTTCTGTTTTTGTTTCCTCTTTCTGGCTCCTCCGGTGTGATAGGACACATTATTGCTGAGTAGTTTCTTTTTCTCTCCTACCTTTATGTTTAATGCAACAATCTGTAAATCCCTCAATAAGAAATGTATGTAGCAGCAGACTTCAGGCATCCTGGCAGCATGCACAAAGCAAATCTCAAATGGAGCTAAATCTATGCCCTTCTTTTCTTAACATACACATATCTAACTACAAATCAAACTTAAAACTCTACATTCTAATACCTTTAGAATCCAGGTTTTCAAAAATTAGTAAGAATATAATGAACCTTTGCCACACTTTTTTTTCTGCTGTTTTCACTCACCAGAATATTGCTAGTTCACCACAAGTATGTGAAATATCCCAAGGATCTTTCTCTTGCCCTTTCCCCACTCTAGCTCTGTAATCAACGTCTTCTGACATCACATTCTCCCTTTGAAGTCTTCCTTTTACAGCTGTGTTCCTTTCATACTGTATTAACTTCCAACACAAGCAGAAATAGAAATTGCTGGAAATGTTCAACAGGACTGGCAGCATCTGTGAAGAGAAATCAGAGTTAATGTTTCAGTCGAGTGACCCTCATAACAGAGTCAGAAGTCACATGACATCAGGATGCGGAGATGCTGGTGTTGGACTGGGATGAACAAATTTTAAATAAACCTGTTGAAATATCACTTGGTATCATGTGTAAAAATTACACAACATCAGGTTAAAATCCAACAGGTTTATTTGGAGGCACTAACACTATTATTTCAGTTGCAAGGCACAGTAATCTTTTGCGATAAATTCTGTGTCTTATGATCTTATACTCCATAGCTACCTGATGAAGGAGCAGTGTTTAAAAAGCTAGTGCTTCCAACTTTCATGTAAAGTTCTCCAACTCCTTATGTGCTGGAACGTCCTTTATCTACATCTGGCTTCTCTGGGAAGCCAGGGAGGAGATTGCAGAGCCTTTGGCTTTGATCTTTATGTCATCATTGTCTACAGGAGTAGTGCCAGAAGACTGGAGGATAGCAAATGTTGTTCCCTTGTTTAAGAAGGGGAGTAGGGACAACCCTGATAATTATAGATCAGTGAGCCTTAATTCAGCTGTGGGTGAAGTGTTGGAAAGTGTTATAAGTGATAGTCTTTATAATAATCTAAAGAGGAATATGTTGATTAGGCTTAGTCAATATGGCTTTGTGAAGGCTAGGTTGGGCCTCACTAACCTGGGTGAGGGTAAAGTGGTTGATGTGATGTATATGAATTTCAGTCAGGTGTTTGGTAAGATTCCCCATGGTAAGCTATTGCAAAAAATAGGGTTAGATAGGGTGGACAGTGAGAGCCGTTTTCCTTGGATGGTGATAGCTATCATGAGGGGACATCACTTTAAATTGAGGGGTGATAGATAAAGGAGAGATGTCAGAGGTAGTTTCTTTACTCAGAGAGTAGTCAGGGCGTGGAATGCGCTGCCTGCAACAGTAGTAGACTGGGCAACTTTAAGGGCATTTCGATGTTTATTGGATAAACATCTGGATGAAAATGGAATAGTGTAGGAGAGATGGGCTTCAGATTGGTTCCACAGATCAGTGTAACATCAGGGCCGTAGGACCTGTACTGTGCTGTAATGTTTGATGTTCTGTGGATGTGACAAGTTCTCAAATATAGCTCTCTAGCTTAGTGCCTGAGATTTCTCTTTTCAAATGAGCGCACTGATATTAGAGTCATGTTATCAATTCATCATTGCGACTTACATGAGAAAGAGATTGAGGAAATTCATTATCCCTCAATATAGCCACTGTACCTCAGTCACTCAAAATGCCAAGAAACTTCTCAAAAGCGAGTCCAATCTGGAGTCAGTATGTGGGAGACTAAACTGATTAATCAAAAAGATATTAAGCAAAAAGCAACAGAGAGGCAAAAAAGTTTGGAGGGAACTTCAGTGCTTCGTGTTGAGATGTGGAAGGGGTAATTGTCATTGAGATGGGGTGAGGAGGAAGTGAAGGTTAGAATTCAGCAAGAGTTGTCCAGTTTCACTACAGGAAAGACACAGGGAGCCACAATGTCAATGAAAGCTTTGAACAGAAGGATAAGAATTTCACCAAACAACTGAATATGCGATGGGAGTAAGGATATTGCAAAGCCTATCCAAGAAAGGAATGAATAATGAATGTCGTGCTCAAGTCCAATTGCTGTGGCCTGGTTCTGAAATGTCCTTGAGTTTTCATTGGTATTCTTCAGATTCATTAACATGAATAAATATGGGATTCACAACATGTGCCAATTGCTCAATGTTCAGCTGAAAAGGACTGTGTTCATCAATGAACCATCATGAGCTGCCTTCCTGCCAAAATAATTACCGAATACTCTGCAATCAACAGCCATTGAGGATCTAAATTACGAGGTATTAAAATTACACAACTGTCTTTCACAAATTTGTTCTTTAAAATAGATCTGGCTGCTGTCACTTATAAAGATCCAGAGCTTACACTTCCCAAGAAGAGATGAAAGCAGCAAAGTACATGCGTTCACAGGATGAGGGTGTTACAGGCTGGGCCTGGCATTTCTTGCCCATTGCTATTTGCCTAAAGGGTAGTTAAGAGTCAACCACATTGCTGCAGGTCTGAAGTCATACGGGCTCTGACTGGATAAGAGCAAGAAATCCCTTTCTGCTAAAAGACATTTGTGAACCAGATGGGATTTAACAACAGCTGACAATGAACACATGGTCCCTATTGGACAAGCATTAAGATTAATTTTCACCATCTACCACGATGCAATTGAACGTATGCTGTCAGAAGATTAGCCTGGGGTTCATAGATTATTACCCTCAATGACATTACCACTATACCACTGCCTCCCAACACAAAACCAGCAGCTGATCTATTCAGTATATTTTCAGGTTGCACCAATTAACTTGATTTCAACATCTTATCCTGAGTGTTCACCCTTAAAAATATCTCACTCTAGAGTGCCTCAATTCTGAACATTACAACACAATACTTGCAAATTTGAAATTGACCTTTCTTGGAAATGCCAGATCAGACAGCTTCAACAACTTTCCCGAAGCCTTTCACATCGATCTCAAAAGGTTAAATCCTTTGCCAGACTGCAGAGCTCCATGCCAACGTCCTTCAATGACCTGGAAAAGAACAAATTGTTTTAGCTATTAACAAATCCCATCATCACCATGTTGACTCAAGAATTGTAATAAATTCACCAAATGCTAAATTGAAGTTAAACTAGAAATGCCATTAATTTGAAACCCCTCAAACATATTAGGCTTGCATCGTGCTATCAATTGGAATTGTTTTTCTCTATTTATAGGGTCGACATTTCAATGCAATCCTAGCCAAAAGGATGACAGCTTTGCTGCCCGATCTCTAATAACTCTGCATGGCCTCTGTTGAGTTCAAATTCAGTGAAGGTCAAAAGTAGAAAATAGTTGGAAACAAAATCATAGATTTCTGGAAAACTCAGCAAATCTAGCAGCATCTGTGGAGAGAAAACAGAGTTTACCTTTCAGGTCTTGAGGGATGCTGTAGGAGGGAGAGGTTCAGATTTTTTAGACATTGGGATCGTTTCTGGGGAAGGTGGGACTATTACAAAAGGGACAGTCTACACCTGAACCAGACCGGAACCAATGTCCTTGGGGGAGTTTTTGCAACCACTATTGGGGAGGGTTTAAAATAATGTGGCAGGGGCTGGGAACCAGAAGAGAAGACTAGTTGACAGCGAGGTGGAAACTGGAGACTGTAAGAATCATGAAGATAGCATTAATAAAGGGAAGAGTAGGCAGAGAGAAGATAAACACAAAAGAACTGGTGGCCTGAAATGCATCTACTTTAATGCAAGGAGTATAGTGTGTAAGGCAGATGAACTTCGGGCTTGGATTGGTGCCTAGGAGTATGACATTATTGCAACCACAGAGACTTGGTTGAAGGAAGGGCATGATGATTGGCAACTAAATGTTCCAGGATATAGACACTTCAGACAGGACAGGGAGGGAAGTAAAAGTTGGGGGAGGAGTTTCATTGCTGGTTAAGGTTAATATCACGGCTGTGTTAAAGGAGGACACCATGGAGGGTTTGAGTAGTGAAGCATAATGGGTGGAGCTGAGAAATAAGAAGGGTGCAGTTACATTGTTGGGGCTGTATTACAGGCCTCCCAACAGTGAGCGTGAGGTAGAATAACAAATAAGTAAACAGATTATGGAAAGATGTAGAGGCAACAGCTTGGTGGTGATGGGAGATTTTAATTTTCCAAACATTGACTGGGATACACTTAGCGTCTGAGGTCTGGGTGGAGCAGAATTTGTAAGAAGCGTCCAGGAGAGTTTTCTAGAGCAGTATGTCAATAGTCCGATGAGGGAAGGGACCATATTGGACATGGTACTGGGGAACGAGCCAGGACAGGTGGTAGAAGTTGCAGTGGGGGATTTCTTTGGAGACAGTGACCACAATTCTCTAAGTTTTAGAATACTCATAGATAAAGATGAGAGTGGTCCAAATGGAAGTGTACTAAACTGGGCCAAAGCCAATTATATCAAAATTAGTCAGGAGCTGGGAAATATGGATAGGACAAAGCTATTTGTAGGGAAGTCCACATTTGATACATGGGAGGCTTTCAAAGATAGGTTAAAGATAGTGCAGGATAGGCATGTCCTGTTGAAAGCAAAGGATAGGAAAGACAAGATTTGTGAACCGTGGATGACAAGAGAAATGGTGCGACTAACCAAGAGGAAAAGGGAAGTGTACATAAGGTCCAGGCAGCTAAGAACAGAATGGGCCCTGGAGCAATATCGGGAGAGCTGCCTGGACTTGCCTTATGAAGAAAGGTTGAATAAGCTCGGACTTTTCTCTCTGGAGAGAAGGAGGAAGAGAGGAGACCTAATCGAGGTGTCCAAAATAATCAAGGAAGAGATGGAGTCAATAGCCAGAGACTTTTCCCCAGGGCAGGATTGACAGGTACGAGGAGTCATAATTTGAAGATATTAGGATGAAGGTATAAAGGAGACATCAGAGGTAGGTTCTTTATGCAGAGAGTTGTAAATGCATGGAATACATTGCCAGCGGTGGTGGTGGAAGCAGAGTCATTGGGGACATTTAAGTGACTGCTGGACATGGTCATGGATAGTAGTGAGTTGAGGGGTGTGTAGGTTAAGTTATTATATTCTACATTAGGATTAAACATTGGCACAATATTGTGGGCCAAAGGGCCTGTTCTGTGCTGTACTTTTCTATGTTCTAGTAGGACCAGTCTTAAACGAGGAATCAAGCGGGCTAAAAGGGGTCATGAAATAACTTTAGCGAGCAGAATTAGGGAGAATCCCAAAGCCTTTTATTCTTATATAAAAAGCAAGCGTGTAACTAGAGAAAGGATTGGTCCACTAAAGGATAATGAAAGAATCGTGTGTGGCGAACCTGAGAGAATGAGTGAGATTCTGAACGATTACTTTGCATCAGTGTTCACTGAGGAAAGGGACATGATGAATGTTGAGATCAGAGATAGAAGTTCAATTACTCTGGATCATGTTGACATAAGGAGGGAAGATATGTTGGTAGGTTAGAGATTATTAAGGTAGACACATCCTCGAGACCAGATGGGATCTATCCCAGGTTGTTGAGGGAGGCGAGAGAGGAAATAGGTGGGGCCCTGACAGATATCTTTGTAGCATCCTTAAACACAGGTGAGGTGCCAGAGAACTCAAGGGTTGCTCATGTTGTTCCTCTGTACAAGAACAGTAGTAGGAATATTTTGGATAACTACAGACCACTGAGCCTGACATCAGTGGTGGGAAAGTTGCTGGAGAAGGTACTGAGGGATAAAATCTATTTATATTTGGAAAATAATGGGCTTATCAGTGTTAGATAACATGGTTTTGTGCAGGGGAGATCGTGCCTTACCAACTTAATAGTTCTTTAAGGAAGTGACCAAGTTGATAGATGAAGGAAGGGCTGTAGATGTGATATATGTGTACTTTAGTAAAGTGTTTGATAAGGTTTCCCACGGTAGACTAATGGTGAAAGTGAAGTCACATGGTGTGCAGGATGTTCTAGCTAGGTGGATAAAGAACTGGTTGAGCAACAGGAGACAGAGAGTAGTAGTTGAATGGAGTTTCTTGAAATGGAGAAAGGTGACCAGTGGTGTTCCACAGAGGTCAGTGCTGAGGCCACTGTTGTTTGTAATATACATAGATGATCTGGAAGAGGGCACTGTTGGTATGATCAGCAAGTTTGCAGATGACACAAAGATTGGTGCAGTAGCAGAAAGCATAAGGGAGTGTCAGAGAATACAGGAGGATATAGATAGACTGGAGAGTTGGGCGGAGAAGTGACAGATGGAGTTCAATCCAGACAAATGTGAGGTGATGCACTTTGGGAAGTCTAATTCTCGAGTGAATTATACAGTAAATGGAAGAGACTTGGGAAAAGTTGATGGGCAGAGAGATCTAGGAGTGCAGGTCCATTGTACCCTGAAGGTTGCTGCACAGGTGGATAGAGTGGTCAAGAAGGCATATGATATGCTAGCCTTCATTGGACAGGGTATTGAGTATAAGAGCTGGCAAGTCGTTAAAAGTGTCCAAGACCGCATTTAAAAAACTGTGTACAGTTCTGGGCGCCACATTACCAAAAGGATGTGGACGCTTTGGAGAGGGTTCAGAGAAGGTTTACGAGGATGTTGCCTGGTATGGAAGGTGCTAGCTATGAAGAGAGGTTGAGTAGGTTAGGATTGTTTTCATTAGACAAAAAGAGATTGAGGGGGAGACCTGATTGAGATTTACAAAATCATGAAGGGTATAGACAGGGTGGATAGAGACAAGCTTTTTACCAGGGTGAAGGATTTAATAACGAGAGGTCACGCTTTCAAGGTGAGAGGTGAAAAGTTTAAGGGGGATACATGCAGCAAGTACTTCACACAGAGGGTGGTAGGTGTCTGGAGCACGTTGCCAGCTGAGTTGGTAGAGGCAGGCACGGTAGATTCATTTAAGATGTGTCTGGACAGATGCATGAGTAGGTGGGGAGCAGAGGGATACAGATGCTTAGGAATTGGGTGACAGGTTTAGACAATACATTTGGACAGGCTCAGGCTTGGAGGGCCTAAGGGCCTGTTCCTGGGCTGAAAATTTTCTTTGTTCTTTGTTCTTTGTAAGTCCAGTGACCCTTCTTCAGATCTGATTGTAGCTGGGAAATAGTAAGAAATTCAGCTTAACCTAACACATCACTCACTCAGTGAGGAAAATGGGCATAGGAAAGTGTAAAGAAATCATAAAGGATGATTTTCCAAGTAATATAAATTTCCTGGTGTATACCCGAAACGTCGATTCTCCTGTTCCTTGGATGCTGCCTGACCTGCTGCGCTTTTCCAGCAACACATTTTCAGCTCTGATCTCCAGCATCTGCAGCCCTCACTTTCTCCTCTTTTCTAACTGCCTCAATATAGGAAGTACTTTGAAACTTATTAACTTTATATGTGTTGAACTGAATGTCAGCTTATTTTTTTTTACATTTCAGTGAGTTCCTCAGGGTAGTGTCCCAGGCTCAACCATCTTCTGCTGCTTTATCAATGACCTTCCCTCCTTCATAAGGTCAGAAGAAGGAATGTTCGCTGAAGATTGCACAATATTCAACACCATGCGCAACTCTTCAGATACTGAAGCAGTCCATGTTTAAATGTAACGAGACATCAAGGCTTGGGCTGAAAAATGTCAAGTGACTTTCTTGCCACACAGTGTGCGGCAATCACCATTTCCAGCACAAGAGAATCTAACTATTGCTCCATGGCATTCAATGCCAGCACCATTGCTGAATCCCATATCAACATCCTTAGGGGTTGCCATTGATCAGAAACTGGTCCAGACTAGTCGTATAAAAACAGTCACTACAAAAGCCTTTACCTCTTCCAATCTTGTGTGTTGTATTCACTGTCCCCAATGTGGCCTATTCTGCTTTGGAGAAACCAAACATAGACTGAGTCGTCACTTTGTGGAACACCTCGGTTCATGTGCAGGCATGAGCCCACCCTTCCTGTAGCCAGTCGTTTTAACATTCCCACAGTGTCTGTCCTCAGCACGCTGCAGTGTTCCAGTGAATCACAGAGCAAACTGGAGGAACAACATCTCATCTTCAGACCAGGCACTTCACAGTCTTCTGGGGTCAATATTGAGTTCAATACCCTCAGATTGTGAACACATTCCTTACTTTTCTTTTGGCTTCACTTGTTACATTCTTTGTCACCCTCTCTCCCTCTCCCCCACCTCAGTGGGACAGCCCATTCTTTTCAGCCTGACAGTTAGACAACCCATTGCTCTCCAACACATCTCATGCACATCCCGCACCTCCACCCTCAAACCCCTCCACGCCCCCCTACAACCCACCCTCCCATCCTGGCACCTTCTCCTGCCATCGCAGGAATTGCAGAACCTGTGCCCACACCTCCTCCCTCACCTCCATCCAAGGCCCCAAAGGAACCTTCCACATCCATCAAAACTTCACCTGCACATCCACCAACATTATTCATTGTATCCGTTGTTCCTGATGCGGTCTCCTCTACATTGGGGAGACTGGGCGCCTCCTAGCAGAGTGCTTTAGGGAACATCTCCAGGACACTCGTACCAATCAACCCCACCGCCCCGTGGCCCAACATTTCAACTCCCCCTCCCACTCTGCCGAGGATATGCAGGTCTTGGGCCTCCTCCACCACCATTCCCTCACCACCCAACGCTTGGAGGAAGAATGCTTCATCTTCCACCTTAGAAAACTTCAACCCCAAGGCATCAATGTGGACTTCACCAGTTTCCTCATTTCCCCTCCCTCACCTTAACTCAATTCCAACCTGCCAGCTCAGCACCATCCTCATGACTTGTCCAACTGCCAATCTTCCTTCCCAACTATCTGCTCCACCTTCCTCTCTGATCTATCACCATCATTCCCACCCCTATCCAACTATTGTATGCTTTGCTACCTTCTCTCCAGCCCCACCTCCCTCCCATTTATCTCTCCACCCCCGAGGCTCCCTGCTTTCATTCCTGATGAAGGGCTTTTGTCTGAAACTTCGATTTTCTTGCTCCCCGGATGCTGCCTGACCTGGTGTGCTTTTCCAGCATCACTTTAATCGAGACTCTCATTGCCAGCATCTGCAGTCCTCACTTTTGCCTAACCCATTGTTCTGCCATTCTCACATTCTGATCACTTAATCTGCACTATCAGCACCCTTTCTCCCCCAGAACTCTAACACACCCCTTCCACTATTGAATAAATGTTATCCCCTTCCACACTTCACTTCAGCTGTGATGAAGAGTCACCAAAACTCGAAATGTTAACTCGCTCTCTCTCCTCGGATGTTGCCTGACCTGTTGTGATCTCCAGCATTTTTTTGTTTTCAGTTGAATACTTGGGACATTGGCACCAGTATTAGGGAAGGAGGGAGCTGTTTCAATGGGACAGACTCCACCTGAATCACATTGGGACCATCATCTTGGCAAAATGCATAACTAGGGCTGTAGATAGGGCTTAAGCTAAGTAACGTGGAGGTGCCAGTGTTAAACTGGGGTGGACAAAGTCAGAAGTCACATGACACAAGGTTGTACTGTTTGACTATAACCTGGTGTTGGGTGACTTCTGACTTTAAACTAAATAGCACAGGAATGGGAGGATGTTCAGTTGTAAGGAAAATTTTGGAAAAAGATAAAGTAGTTGGGGTGGGGGTGTGGAAGGCTCAGCAGAGGTTATTAAAGTTTCCAGAACAAGTAATAAGAAGGGAATATGGAAAGGATCAGGAAACTAACTTTAGGGACAGCAGGTAAAGGGGGAATGATGAGCGGGGTGGGGTGGGGGGGGGCGGCGGGGGGGCGGAAAGCAGTCAATACAGGACTGAGGGTGGTGTATTTGAATGTATGCAGTATATGAAACAAAGTAAATGCGTCCATAGCACAGATTGAAATGGGTAGGTATGAGGTTGTGGGTATCACAAAGATGTGAGGGTGGTGGGCGTTTGGAACGCGTTGCCAGCAGAGGTGGTAGAGAATGACACGGTAGATTCATTTAAGATGTGTCTGGACAGATGCATGAGTAGGTGGGGAGCAGAGGGATACAGATGCTTAGGTGTTGGGCGATGGGTTTAGACAGTACATTTGGATTGGCTCAGGCTTGGAGGGCCGAATGGCCTGTTCCTGGGCTGTAAAGTTTCTTTGTTCTTTGTTCTGTTAGGGCTGAGAGGACAGTGGAGCAGCAATAGCGGGAGTTTCTGGGGTTAGTTCACAAGGCACAGCAGAAATTCATTCCAAGGAAGAAGAAACAAATGAAGGGGAGGATGAGGTAACCGTGGCTGATAGGGGAACTCAGGGACAGCAGAAAAGCAAAAGAAACTGTATCCAATGTGGTGATGACAAGTGGGTTTGGGAAACATTTAAAAACCAGCAGAGGTTAAAAAAATGAAGGTGGGAAAATGAAATGATGGATTAAGTTAGCTAACAAGATAAATGAAGATTGCAAGAGTTTTTAAATGTATAAAAGGTAAAATGGAGGCAAGAGTGGACATTGGACCACTGGAAAATTAGGCGGGAGAAGTAGTGATGGGGAACAAAGACAAAGCAGAGAAGGTGACTCGTTCGTTGATAATAGTGATTGGAACCAGGTGGATCTCGTTGAATATGAGGTCCTTGTTTGTGGTTGTTAACCTGGGCCAATCAGGAAAACCCTGGCTAACCAATATTAACAGGGGATTCAGAGTCCCCACTTCAGTTTAAGGGAGTGACTTGGTGTTACAGTAAGTATGTTCCTGATACTGCAAAAAAAAAAAAAAAAAATCTGTATTAACAGGAGATTAGAATCTTCGCAGTCGAGGGGACTGACTCTGAGCTGGCTGGTCACAGCCAGTTTACTGTGCACAACTAAATAATGGGTGCCTTAGTGATAAAATGCTAGTCTCTGTGCAGTCATTTCACTGAATATTATCTTCACAATGGAAGACACCAGCAGCAGACCAGAACTTTGAGAGTCAGGAGACAGAGGTGAATATAGTTGTTATCATTAAGAAGAAGGTGCTGGGGAAGTGGAAAGGTCTGAAGATGGATAAATCACTTGGACCAGATGGGCGAGCCCCCAGAATGCTAAAGGAGAGGGCTGAGAAGATTGTGGAGACATTGATGATCTTTCAGGAATCATTGGAGTCAGAAGGCTGGAAAATGGTGAATGTCCCTGTCTAAGAAGGAAGGGAGGGAGGCAGAAGACAGGAAGCTATAACTGGTTAGCTTGACCTCCAGTCATTGGTAAGATTTTAGAGTCCATTATGAAGGGTGATATTGTAGAGTACTTGGTAAAGTTGGGCTGAGTCAGCATAGGAGTGCTGGGTCATGCGGAGGTCATACCTGACAAATCTGTTTACCTTCTCAAAGAAGTAAAGTGAACAAGTTAGACAACAGAGGGCCAATGGATCTGTTTCAAAGATTAGATTAGATTACTTAGTGTGGAAACAGGCCCTTCGGCCCAACAAGTCCACACCGACCCGCCAAAGCGCAACCCACCCAGACCTATTCCCTTACATTTATCCCTTCACCCAACACTATGGGCAATTTAGCATGGCCAACTCACCTGATCTGCACATCTTTGGTTTATGGGAAGAAACCGGAGCACCCGGAGGAAACCCACGCAGACATGGGGAGAATGTGCAAACTCCACACAGTCATTCACCTGAGCAGGAACTGAACCCGGGTCTCTGGCGCTGAGAGGCAGCAGTGCTTTGTTTTCAGAAGGTCTTTGCCCTCAGGTGCACAATCACCTGATGAAGGAGCGTCACTCCGAAAGCTCGTGTGCTTCCAATTAAACCTGTTGGAGTATAACCTGGTGTTGTGATTTTTAACTTTGTACACCCCAGTCCAACACTGGCATCTCCAAATCATGACTATTTTCCCATGCAATTCCAAGTTCATTTTGAGAATACAAGAGCAGAGATGGACTTTTGGTCTTGGGTCTGGTCAGAACACATTTGGAATATTGTGAGCAGTTCCAAACCCAATTCCTAAGGAAGGATATGCTAGCTTTGGGGGGGGTTAAAAGAGCCCAGCGTGAAGGGCTTGTCATATGAGGAGCAGTTGAGGATGCTGGGTTTCACTAATTGGAGAGATACCTCCTCAGAGTGAAGGGATGATCCTTTAGAACAGAGATGGAGGAACTTCTTCAGTCAGCGGGTAGTGAATTTGTGGAGCTTATTGTCACAGAGGGCTGTGGAGGCAGAATCATTGTGTCTTTAAGACAGGGATTCTTGATTAGTAAGGGAGTCAAGGTTTCCAGGGAGAAGGCAGGAGAATAGGGTTGATAAACATATCAGCCATGATTGAATGGTGGAGCGAATGCGATGGGTCAAAATATTTTTTTTCTCTTCTGGGATGTGGGTGTCTCTACCTGGGCCAGCATTTATTGCCCATCCCTAGTTGCCCATTGAAGATGGGGGTGAGCTGCCTTCTTGAACCTCTGCAGCCCACCTGCTGGGGTTGACCTGCAATGCCATTAGGGAGGGGATTCTCTTCCTATATCTAATCGTCTTCTCTTCATCTAGAAGGACAAGAGTATGGGACCACCACCTGCAAGTTCCCCTTCAAGCCAGTCACAATCCTGACTTAGAATTATACTGTCATTCCTTCACTGTCAGTTGGTCAAAATCCCATAACTCCCTCTTTCACAAGATCATTGGTGTCCCCACATATCATAGAGTGTCATGGTTCAAGAAGTTAAAAATCACAACACAAGCCCAGCAGGTTTATTTGAAGCACTAGCTTTTGGAGCGCTGCTCCTTCATCTAGCTACCTACTGTGCTGTGAAGAAGGCATATGATGTGTTGGATTTTATTGGTAGAGGGATTGAGTTCCAGAGCTGTGATGTCATGCTGCAACTATACAAATGCTAATGCGGCTGCACTTGGAATCTTGTGCACAGTTCTGGTCACCCCAATACAGGAAGGATGTGGAAGCATTAGAAGAAGTGCCGATGAGGTTTACCAGGATGTTGCCTGATCTGGAGGGAAGGTCCTGTGAGGAAAGGCTGAGAGACTTGTGTCTCTTCTCATTGGAGAGAAGACAATGAGACGATTTGATAGAGACATACAAGATGATCAGAGGATTAGATAGGGTAGACAGTGAAAGTCTTTTTCCTAGGGTGATAATGTCAGTTTGTACGAGAGGTATAACTACAAATTGAGGGGTGATAGATTTAAGACAGATGTCAGAGGCAGGTTCTTTACTCAGAGAGCGGTAAGGGGGTGGAATGCCCTACCTGCCAATGTAGTTAACTCAGCCACATTAGGGAGATTTAAACAATCCTTGGATAAGCACATGGATGATGATGAGATAGGGTAGGGGGATGGGCTTAGGTTAGTTCACATGTGACATGAGGGCCAAAGGGCCTGTTCTGTGCAGTATTGCTCTATGTTGTATGTTCTACTGAAGGGGCAGCGCTCCAAAAGCTAGTACTTCCTAATAAACCTGTTGGTCTATAACCTGGTATTGTGATTTTTAACTTTGTCAACCCCAGTCCACTACTAGCATCTCCTCATCATGGTTCAAGAAGGAAGTTTACCACCTCCTTCTCCATGAACAATAACTGTCATTCATTCTGAGAATGAACACATCAGTCCCTGATTGGCCAGAATGTTTCTGGCTGAGCCACAAGTGACACTGATACAGCTCACCCTCTGACATTTCCCCAACTCATTTCCCTTTCACACCACAACTGAGAATGTAAGAGCTAACATGCACTAAATGGCCTCATTCCATCTTCCCATTATCAGAAACGTCACTCCTTCATATCTTTCAAACTGAGATAACTGTCCGGAGCATCATGGCCACTCAGAAACCCTGGTTACTATGTCATGGCCGCTCAGAAACCCTGGTTACTATTTCATGGCCACTCAGAAACCCTGGTTACTATGTCATGGCCACTCAAACCCTGGTTACTATATCACCAGATGCAGAGAACTGTTGACCTAGTACCCCCTACCCTGCCAAGTTTTCCACATGGTAACTGTTTCCCCACTCCATTTCCTCCGTATCCTCCAGACTCTTTCTCTCCACTCACCCAATATCACCCTCTCAGCAGCAACGCAGAGACCTTGATTGGATCTCCCCACTCCCCCAACATTTTGTGCAGCCCCCACCCCCCACCTTCAAAAACCTTTTCTCTGTCATTTTCTTGCAACTATTAGCATCATTTGTAAATGCTGTTCCTGTGCTGTGTGCAATTCGTCATGTATTCAGCGGCCTGTTCAGTGAGTTTTTAAAATATGGGTAACACTTTAAAGTGCTTTCCATTTCTCTGTCTCTGCTTTTGATGAGTTCTCCAAGGAATACTGTGGTAAATTACCAAGGCACATTTTACCTAGCAATATGAGTGGCTGCAGGACTTTGCAACAAATCCCCTTGCGTCTGTTACAGCTCTACTGTGTCAATGTTTGCAGCATTGTATCATGTTTCTGTGTGTCAGCTTTGTTCATGTATTGGCTTGTTCTTTGTCCTCTCTATTTGAGTAAAGTATTTTGAACAATGTCCTTTTTGTTAATGATTTGCAGTTAGTGAGCACAGATCAAATACAGAAGAGGCAGAAGGAAGTGAACAGACTGCATAGAGTCAGAAGAGTAGCAGTTTCTCATGAGATCCAACTGAACTATCTGCTGCTATGTTCTGTGATCTGTAAAACAGAACTGCATTGGGTGTTCTGAAAGTATCAGCAATAACTGCTAAAGAGCTTCAGCAAACTGTTGAGATATATAAAAAAATAATTGTCTGTGCTCAGTCTCAGCTGTTCTCAAGCCTCACTCTTTGGCAATAGATAAATTCAGCACAGGCTTTGATTTCTGCATCATCTCCTTCACTTTGTCTATGCAATTTGTTATTCTTTGTTATTCTGATCATTCCCAGATATAAATGAGAAATAATCCCATCCTGTATAGGACACTTTGGGCTGAACCCGGGATTTCTTCCTACCTGTTAGTTTTAGTGAGTTTGGAGGGTTTTTTTAAAACTCTGTGACTGAGTGAGATTTCTTTCTGTATCTTACCAAACTCAACTCATTCACAATGCTCCATAGCAACCCTGTCACTGATTCTAGCCCAAATGTACCATCCGCCATTCCCAGAACAACTTGCCACTGAGGTCATACCCTGGACCAGCATCAGCGTCGTTAAAGGCCCATTGAGCTCCTGGACAAACATTCTCAGTGCAGATCTGTCCTACGCTCACTCTGCCGTGTCCTCTGAGATGTTCTGAGCAGATAGGGGAAGGCCTAAATGAGTTTTTTGCTTTGGTTTTCACTAAGGAAAGGGACCTTGTTGTAAATGAGAATTTTGAGGAGGTGGGATACAGGCTTGACCAGATCAAGATTGATGAAGTTGATGTGCTGGAAATTTTGGAAAACATTAAGATTGATAAGCCTCCAGGGCCAGACCAGATTTATCCTCGGCTGCTCCGGGAAGGGAGAAAGGAGGTTGCTAAGCTGCTGGCGAGGATCTTTGCCTCCTCACTCTCCACGGGAGGCATACCGGAGGATTGAAAGGAGGCAAATGTTGTTCCCCTTTTCAAGAAGGGGAATAGGGAAATCCCTGGCAATTACAGACCAGTCAGTCCCACATCTGTGGTCACCAAAGTTTTGGAAAGAATTCTGAGGGACAGGATTTATGACTATTTGGCAAAGCACAGTGTGATTAAAGGCAGTCAGCATGGCTTTGTGAGGGGCAGGTCATGCCTCACAAATCTTATTGAGTTTTTTGAGGAGGTAACAAGACAGGTTGAGCAGTGGATGTGGTGTATGTGGACTTCAACAAGGCTATTGATAAGATTCCCCATGGTAGGCTCATTCATAAAGTCAGGCGTTATGGGATACAGGGAGATTTGGCTATCTGGATTCAGAATTGGCTGGCTGACAGAAGGCAGAGAGTGGTTGTAGATGGAAAGTATTCTGCCTGGAGGTCAGTGTTGAGTGGGGTCCCACAGGGCTCTGTTCTTGGGCCTCTGCTCTTTGTAGTTTTTATAAATGACTTGGATGAGGAGGTTGAGGGGTGGGTTAGTAAATTTGCAGATGACACAAAGGTTGGAGGTGCCGTTGATAATATTGAGGGCTATTGCAGGCTGCAGCGTGACACAGACAGACCTGGGCTGAGAAATGGCAGATGGAGTTCAACCTGGATAAATGCGAAGTGATGCATTTTGGAAGGTCAAACTCGAATGGTGAATATAGGATTAAAGACAGGATTCTTGGAAGTGTCGAGGAACAGAGATCTGGGTGTGCAAATACATAGATCCCTCAAAGTTGCCACCCAAGTGGATAGAGTTGTTAAGAAAGCATATGGCGTTTTGGCTTTCATTAACATGGGGATCGAGTTTAAGAGCCGCGAGGTTTTGCTACAGCTCTACAAGCCCATGATGAGACCACACTTGGAATATTGTGTCCAGTTCTGGCTGCCCTACTATGGGAAAGATGTGGAGGCTTTGGAGAGGGTGCAAAGAAGGTTTCCCAGGATGCTGCCTGGACTGAAGGGCTTGCCTTATGAAGAAAGGTTGAAAAATTTGGACTTTTTTCTCTGGAGAGAAGGAGTAAGAGAGGAGACCTGATTGAGGTATACAAGATAGAGTCAATATCAGAGACTTTTCCCCAGGGCAGGATTGACTGGCATGAGGGGTCATAGTTTTTTAAGATATTAGGAGAAAGGTATAAAGGAGATGTAAGAGGTAAGTTCTTTACGCAGAGAGTTGTGAATGCATGGAATGCGTTGCCAATGGTGGTGGAAGCAGAGTCATTAGGGATATTTAAGTGACTGCTGGACATGCACATCTATAGCAGTGAGTTGAGGGGTGCGTAGGTTAAGTTATTATATTTTACATTAGGATTAAACCTCGGCACAACATCGTGGTCCTAAGGGCCTGTTCTGTGCTGCACTTTTCTATGTTCTATGTTCTATGTTAGTGCCCCGTGTCCAACAGGGAGATTCTTTGGAATGAGCGGTGAGCTGGAATCCTGGAAAGCATGGAAATCTGACTCCCATGTCGAGAATTCTGGGCATCTAGTTTCCTCATGATGTGTAGTATGACAGACCTTCATGTTTATCCACTTCATCAGCAGCTCAATGCTCCGCAACGAGAACCTCACCTTGACACCCGGAACTTAGTTTGAAAACACAGCAAGGTTTTCCCGATGTCAAGAAAGGACTCTCAGGAATTCTCAAACAATTCTGTCACATTTCCTGCTGTAACCCATCTCATTTAGGCCCCTGTAATGTTCTGCTCTATATTATATTTTTATTTCATGCATCTTTCCACCATGGACACCAAGCAATCAATTACAGGAAGTGGTCACCAATTGTCACCATTCGTTCCTTCTATGTTTCTTTGACTGTTGTCTAACATTCAAGTATCTTAATGACTGCTGCACAATGCCAACGAGTGAGAGGGGCCTTGATATAATTTCAGGTGTTGGGTCTTTTTGATATGAATTCCTCAACCAAATGCTGAACATCATGGCAGGATTAAGCAGGATCGTTGGATTGAGACCATGTCTAGTAGATCAAGGATAAGAATAGGACATCATTTTCAACCTGTTTACCATAGGTTAGGTTCGGTGAGGTGGGAGTGACTGTCTTTCATATCAAGAACCATTTGACTGAATGCGGCATCAAGGAGTTCAAGCAAATCTGGAGACAATGGGAATTGAGGGAAAGTCTTTGGAGTCAAACCTGGCACATAGAACTCTCAAGGAATTGTCCAAAAAGTTAGAGTTTGCAATTCCTTGACTTCTGGGACCCTCCAAACATTTCACTTCAGTCAAACATTTTAGAGGGTTTGATTGAAATTAAATAAATAATTACTCAGGAAACATTAAACTATTTAAAAACATAATCTGGCTCCTGAGTAACTATTCAACAGACCCCCATACTTACCTCATCTGCCTAACACTGCACATTCTGCAGACCCTCCGCTAACAGTCTTTCCCTCCCCTCGCCCTGAACACCCGCTGCTCTGGCCCAGTCTTTCTCCAATCCCCTCAAATCTGCTCAGCAACTTTGGGGAGACTGGACGCTTCCTAGCAGAGCGCTTTAGGGAACATCTCTGGGACACCCACACCAATCAACCACACCGCCCTATGGCTCAACATTTCAACTCCCCCTCCCACTCTGCCGAGGACATGCAGGTTCTGGGCCTCCTCCACCACCACTCCCTCACCACCCAATGCCTGGAGGAAGAACGCCTCATCTTCCGCCTCGGAACACTTCAACCCCAGGGCATCAATGTGGACTTCACCAGTTTTCTCATTTCCCCTCCCCGCACCTTACCGCTGTTCCAACCTTCCAGCTCAGCATCATCCTCATGACCTGTCCTACCTGTCAATCTCCCTTCCCATCTATCCACTCCACCCTCCCCTCCGACCTATCACCTCCATCCCCATCCCCATTCACTATTGTACTCTTTGCTACCTTCTCCCCACCCCACCCCACCCCATCCCACCCCAACCCTGTCTCATTTATCTCTCCACCCTGGAGGCTTCCTGCCTCTATTCCTGATGAAAGGCTTTTGCCCAAAATTTTGATTTTCCTGCTCCTTGGATGCTGCCTTACCTGCTGTGTTTTTCTAGCACCACTCTGATCTAAACTCTGGTTTCCAGCATCTGCAGTCCTCACTTTTGCCTAATGTGTGTACACAGTCACTTCCCTCACCTGTACAGTGATAGGTGTCAGCTTTGACCTCCACTTCCCGAAGACGTTAACATGCATGCACCGCAGAAGCCCATGGAGTTGTGACGATAATTGGAGGAAACACTGTTCCCAATCCCTGCCAGGATCCACACATTTCCCCCTTATGCCATGCACCTTCTCTTACTCCAAACACACATTCATTAGTATAAGAATTTGGTTTTATCATCATGTGTCCTCTCATACAGGAGCACAGGAGTACAATGGTAAGTGTACAACATCACCATAATCCAGCTGCAGCCCAGGTGCAAAGGTATCTCGAAGCAAAATCTTAGGTAAAAATTAGAAAAATAAAGGAATAAAGTTAAAAGTTAATTGCAACAGTCCTTCTTAAGGACGAAGCCATGGGTTTGGATCCGAGTTCTTCATCCCCGACACTCAGA
The DNA here is from genome assembly GCF_004010195.1 of Chiloscyllium plagiosum. NCBI lineage: Eukaryota > Metazoa > Chordata > Chondrichthyes > Orectolobiformes > Hemiscylliidae > Chiloscyllium > Chiloscyllium plagiosum. The sequence continues at coordinate 63,243,982 of NC_057729.1, read as the reverse complement.
CCATCACCAGCACAAAGCAGTCACCTGCCTGGAGTCCCTTCACCGTACCGTCGCTGCAGAAATGTCTCGCCATTCTTCAGCGCCATCTTGTCTCCGTCAGTGACACCGCCACCATGAGACCGTGCTGGGCTGATCTCAGCAACGCAGCCACCGCTGAAGCTGCCAGGTCCCACGAAAATGTTGGTTAATGTGCAGAAGATAGAGAGGGGCGAGGGGATAAGGAGTAAACAATATGGGCGGCATTGTGGGCAGCACGGTGGCACAGTGGTTAGCACTGCTGCCTCACAGCGCCAGAGACCCAGGTTCAATTCCCGCCTCAGGCGACTGACTGTGTGGAGTTTGCACGGGAACACAAACACACCCCCATGCCCCAGGAACACAAACTTGAATCCCTCCACCGTCACAGCTGCCAGAAACAAACCTTGCCTCTGACGCATTGGTCTCCTCGCTGCTGTCTGAGCTCTCCACAGAAGGTAAGTGAGGTTAAAGTGAACACCAAGAAAGCAGAAACAGAAAGTAAAAGTGGATGAAGCAGATGATCTTTGGGCTCAGGACCCTACCCACTGCACTGTTACTCTGCGCCATCTTGACCAGAAGACCATTTCACCTAGTCCCTGACCCAGGACCCCTTTCACGCTGCTAAAAACAACCTTCTCCCTCACAGACCCTATCATGATTAGATTAGATTCTCTACAGTGAGGAAACAGGCCCTTCAGCCCAACACCGCCCCTCCGAAGAGGAACCCACCCAAACCCATTCCCCTACCCTATATTTACCCCTGACTAATGCACCTAACACTGTGGGCAATTTAGCATGGCCAATTCACCTGATCTGCACATCTTTGGATCGTGGGAGGAAACCCGAGCACCCTAGGGAAACCCACTCAGACACGGGGAGAATGTAAAAACTCCACACAGAGAGGAATCGAACCCAGGACCATGGCGCTGTAAGGCAACAGTGCTAACCACTGAGCCATCGTACCGCCCATCCTGTCAGAATAAAAGTGGTCAACACTTTCCTAGCCAAAAGCAAAACCTCTTCTATGAATAAGATGTTTCCTTTTTACATATTTTTAAAAAATTCTCTTCAGTTATATCAAGAGTAAAGAGATTACCCAGGAAAGGTTCAGGCCTTTCTGTGGGTGGAGCCAGTGCATGTGAATGAGGTCTTAAATGAATATTTCTCGTCTGTATTCACAGAGCAGAAAGACATTGTAAGTGGAGATTTGACTTGGGATGTTGAGGTTCTAGAATACATTAAGATTATTAAGGAGAAGGTTTTAGACATTTTAGTAAACAGGTACATAAATCCCCAGGGCCTGATGGGATGTATCCCAGGCTGCTATGGGAGGTAATGGAGGAGATTGCTGGGGCTCTGGCGGAGGTTTTTTTCTTTAATCATGGAATAAGGCCATCACTGGCTGGGCTAGCATTTATTACCCATTCCTGATTAAGAGTCAACCACATTGCTGTGGGCCTGGAGTCTCATGTAGGCCAGACCAGGTAAGAATGATACTTTCCTCCCTAAAGAACATTAATAATTCAGATGGGTTTTTCCGATAATCAACAATAGATTCATGGTCACCTTTAAACTCTTATTGAATATTTTTATTGAATTCAAATTCTACTGTTTGCCATGAGTGGGCTTCAAACCAGGACCCTCATTCCTGAAGAAGGGCTTATGCCCAAAACGTTGATTCTCCTGCTCCTTGAATGCTGCCTGACCTGCTGTGTCTTTCCTGCAACACACTCGACTCTGATGTCTAGCATCTGCAGTCCTCACTTGCTCCTAGCACAGATAGGCCAGATAATTACAGAGCAGTTAGTCTGACATCAGTGACAGGGAAATTATTGGAAACAATTCTGAGGGACAGGATTAACCAATACTTGGAAAGACAGGGATTGGTCAGTGTTGGTCGACATGGATTTATTGGAGGGAGATCCTGTCTGACTAAGTTATTTGAATTTTCTGAAAAATGTAACAATATATCAATGGGGAGAGTGCATTTGGTGTGGTTTACATGGATTTCAGAAAGTCTTTGACAAGCTCACAAGGGGGTACTGAGCAACAAAAGGACCTTAGTGTATAAGTTCATAGATCCCTGAAAACATCAGGATTTGTGGACAGAGTGCTGAAGAAGGCATGTGGAATGTTTGCTTTCGTTAGCCGGAGCATAGTACATAGCAGCAGGAAAGTCTTGTTACAACATTATATAAGCTTCCCTGAGCAGAAAGGTAACATTCCCAATCTCTCAGCCATCTTCCCTCAGACTGTAGAAGAATCAACTACAAAAAGGCCAATCATTTTGAGCAATTCTGGCAGGTGAGTAGAGCATGGAGAAACCTCAGGCTCCCTCCAACTTGATTCAGCAAACTCCACCCAACCATCACAGACAGAGTGAAGAACAGTTTATTCCCTTTAGGAGCCACAACATCAGACTGGAGAGGGTCATTCTCCATCCCAGGGCAATGCCTAAGAAGTCAGGACAAAGTGTCAGCTACATTTGAATGTTGGACCATCGGAAACATGTTGAACAGAATTAACAGGAATATGAATGTGGGAATGTATCTGGAGTTTAGAGCCAAACATTACAACTGGAGTTAATCCTAAAACAAAAACTGAAATTGCTGGAAAAGCTCAACAGGTTTGGCAGTATTTGTGGAGAGAAATCAAAGTAAACATTTCAGATCCAAAGGTCCTTCCTCAGAACTGAGGGTAGCTAGGAAACGGTTGATTTTTCTTTTATTTTTCTTTTTTTAGTGCTTATTTTTTTTCCCAGCACCCATGTGTGTGTGTGTGAGACACAGTGAGAGACACAAGGTGCATGAATCTTTATTCAAATTTACACCACCAGGAAGAAAAGAAACATCCAAGTGGCCTGTGACAAGCAGTGCCCTTCACTTCAAAGGGCAATGCTCTGTGATCAGACAGTGAAGGGGAGGGCAGGGATTAAATCAAAATAGAGTTGGACGGGGAAATAATGCACTCCACTCCCTGCGGCACCCACCTCTCCCTGACGGTTGATTTTTATTCAGAAGATAGGATGCGGGGGAGGGGTAAGGAGTTAATGATAGGTGGAGATAGAGCCCTAAGAGAGAGAAAGACAAAGACATGGATAATGGTCAGCCTGGGAGGGTGAATAGCTGTTAATGGGGACTGTTAGTAGATAACAATGGGTGATGTGTAATAGCAGGCCATGGATAACGAGGCCAGGTTTATGTGGGTGGGGTTTAAGACATGGCAGAGATCAGGTCCTAAAGTTGTTGAACTCGATATTGAGCCCAGAAGGGGTTAATTGTAACTCAGACTGAAGGAAAGGTGCTGGACAGGTGTTGTTGCTGCAAATATTTTCCTCTTTATTGGTTTTACTTTAAATGTCACTCATTGAAGAATAGATACATAAAATTAAATATACAAAACCAGTTGCACAATTCAATCTGAGGAAAATAATTGAAAATCGCCTGTGAGTCACTGTTGTCCAAATGACCTGTGTCAGTTTGTTTAGTGCACCCTTTCAATGGATTGAATCTATTTGAAACCCATTATAATGACTGAGAAAAGCGCTCAAAATGTGATAACTGTTTCTCTGATAATGTCATGCAATTTCCAAACGATCAGATTTTTCTACAAATTGCTAATTTAGTGTGATATAAAAATCTGCTTGCTTATTGGTTTAAAGTCCCTTCTCTGGTGTCCCTACCATCATTCACAGCTTTGAGAATGGGCCATAGAGTCAGAGATGTACAGCACAGAAACAGACTCTTCAGTTCAACTCGTCCATGCCAACCAGATATCCCAACCTAATCTAGTCCCATTTGCCAGCACTTGGCCCATATCTCTTTCAACCCTTCCTATTCATATACCCATCCAGATGCCTTATAAATGTTGCAATTGTACCAACCTCCACCACTTCCTCTGGCAGCCCATTCCATACGCGCACCATCCTCTGTGTGAAAAAGTTGCCCCTCAACTCCTTTTATATTTTTCACCTCTGACCCTAAATACACCCTCTAGTTCTTGAGTTCCCCCGCCCCAGGGCAAAGACCTTATCTATTTATCCTATCCATGTCCCTCATGATTTTATAAACCTCTATAAGGTCACCCCTCAGCCTCCGATGCTCTAGGGAAAACAGCCCCAGCCTGTTCGCCTCTCTGTGTAGCTCAAACCCTCCAAACCTGGAAATATCCCTGTAAATCTTTTCTGAACCCTTTCATGTTTCACAACATCCTTCTAATAGGAGAGAGACCAGAATTGCATGCAACATTTCAAATGTGGCCTAACCAATCTCATGTACAGCTGCAAGATGACCTCCTAACTCCTGTACTCAGTACTCTGACCAATAAAGGAAAGCATACCAAACGGCCTCAATTGGCTGTTATGCTTATCGACAAATACAACAGAAGGAACTTCTCCCTTGACTGCGAGGCTTTGGCTTTGGCTTGACTTTAGCACACACAAGATGCAAAATAAATTGAAACCTTTCCGCCTGTAATCATTCTTCACCAGTGCACAGGTGCATTTGCACAATGATACTTTGCAGTTGGAATGGACACTCATCCAAATTCATTCATTGCCGCAAAGATCAGCTGCCATTGCCCTGGAGTCACTTGTTACATTAAGCTTCATTTTAATTGTTGCTGGAAATACTCCATAGAAGTCTATAAATGTAATTAATGTTCCTTAAAATCAATCATTTCTCATTTCCCATCCTCCACATCGATCTCCACACTCGTGATCAGCTGTCTTTCAAAGTTAGCTTTCACTCTGTTATTCTGTTTCATGTCTCCTTAAGCCACAGATGACAAAATTACTGTTTCACTGTCACAATAGCTCTGATGCTTGTAACCTTTGGCTCAATAAACTTTAAAAAAGATGCACCTGTAAGAAAGAAAGAAATAAAGAATGCACTTTTCTTTAATTTTAATCCTTTCCCATCCTGAGGAGAATTTTAGAGCAAACAGAAGTTTAAGGAGATATTTCATAAAGGAAGTCAAATGTATGGATAATTTGTAATAGATTGTCAGCAGAAGCTATTCCTACTGGTGGGAAGGTCAGCAACAAGAGATTCAAAGTAATTAGCAAAGGAGCCACAGGGATGATGAGGAGCCAAAGTGAGGGGTGAGGTGTGAACAGGTCCTTGCTGCAGAGTTGATGGAATGTGCATATTATGTGAGGAGTATGTTCTTGGCTGAAATTGTCAACACAGGAATTTCTTTTGATTGTGCTAAAGTGTTGATTAATAATATCACACTGCACAGCATCTCTAGTATCAATTCAAATTACATTTTGTACTCCAACTGACTTTTCTGTGAACATTCACATTAATTTCTGTAGTACAGTGATTCCTTGCAGCTCTGGGATCTGAGTTCACCTGCCCAGACCTCACTGTGCAGCACCTCTTTTCTTTTTGAAAGTTTACAATTCCATTCAGTAATTGCTTGATTTCTGGCTATCATGTTTCCTTTAAATTTTAAAATAAAAATATCCTTGAATCTCATCTCGGTAACATGCAGCAAAAAAATCCTGCAGTGATATATATTTTTTCCCCAATAGAGGTCTGAGCATAAAACATAATATATATCAAACCCACTAGAACTCTGCAAAGTATGACACAGATTCTCAGCAACGGCTCTATGTCTATCCAGCTGTCTCCATTTAATCCTGACACAGAAATCACAGTGACCACAATGGTATGGAATCATAGCATCCCTACAGTGCAGGAGGAGACCATTGGGCCCATCAGGTCTATACTGACCCTTTGAAGAGCATCCTGAATGGTGGTGCTTTGCAGTAGTGGCAGGGGTTTTACACTTTGGTGACAATTCCCTCATCAGAACACAGCAAGTGAGGTTATACAAAATTGCACATGGTTTTCCTCAACAACAGCTAGAGCTGTAGCAGCATCCCAGGTTTTGATGAGTTTGCAAAAGTGCTTCAGTTTGACTCTCACAATTTATGGCCTTATTGGAATCACTCCAGTGTGGTCAAAGTGAGTTACCAACGCGAAATACCATTGATTTGTTACAATCAGGTTTCAAAAGCTGTCACTTCCAAAAAAATGGGAATCATTTCAAGAGAATTAATTGTATACAAAGCACTTCATCACATTTCTGAGATTGAGAAGCTTCTCCATAAAATAGTTAGCTTCTGACAAAAACAAGAACTCTTCATTAGTTGGAACGATTTACAGCCACATGAAGAATATTCATAAGCTGCTTTCTGTTTTAGCCTGTACTCTAAAACCTACACAAGATATTGAAGAAATTGCACAGTCTCTGTAAATTCCTCTAACTAAATAAAAATGATTAACAGAAAGAGAAACCTTTCAGAAACTAACTATTAAGATGCTATATTTCAGAAAGGTTCTGCTGACTGAATTAACGTGAATTTGTTGGTGATGAAGTTATGGCTTTAGAGTATCATTGACTAGAGTGTAAACTGCTCCAGAACAGTCACAGTCACGTGATTTAACTGTTCTGGCCAATGATGTTTTTTGTTATTCTGTTGCCAGTGGGGTCTGTGTCTAACAGAGCTCTAACACTAGAACAGCAGTTGTGTGCTGTTGTGCTGTCTATGATGGGTTTTATTAACGCTGACTTTAATCACTGTGTTCACTAAACAGACACATTGTTATGGCCATCATTGGTGAAAAATTAGTCCTTTCTTAATCTCAGAATTCATTACAAAGAGAAAGAGTAGATCAGTTCTTCATGGAATATCATTGCAATCCACTGCAATCTCAACAACATGCTTTCACAAAACATCTTCCTTGATGCAATGCACATCAAAGACTTATATGAGCAAAAACTGTTAATGAGAGCATAACTACATGGGAAAGAAAATAAAACATTTTCGTTTTAAAGAATTTCAAAAATGTTAGAATTGTATTCAGTAGCTGGCTTTTCTCAGTTTTATTTTATTTTCCAAAGACTGATGTAATTTATTGTTACTTAAGCATTGTAAACATCGCATATTCCGCAAGGATCTGAGGATGGTGTTCTCTCAATGCAAACATTTATTTAAATTAAGGCAGGGCACTGTGCTATCTGTATGATGCAGCACATACATTAAAAAGGATATTTGACAAATTCACACTGAATGCCAAGGAGTTTGAAAACTTAAATTACTCGGGCAATTTTCACATTGCTTAATTAAGTTGCAAGTTACTCGGAAAACTCAGGAAATCTCTTCTCCTTCATCCGTTTAATGATATCTCTGGAGAAAACCAGATAGTTTATTAAAGTTCTCAATAAAGTATTAGAATTTCAAGATTGGACTTTTGACTTTGTATCCAACTATGAATTAACAGCAGAGAAAAAGCTGCTGGTCTCTGACTGATGTCTCTAATAGAGCCATTAAAGCATTTTTCACTGAAATATTTTACAGATTTGTTTAAATATGTTTAAAGTCTTGGCCTCAGGTGAAAGGACTAAATAGGGGGTAGGTTAACGATCATAATATTAGGCAGGAACTGGGCAATGTGGATTGAATTGAATTGAATTTATTGTCACGTGTACCGAGGCACAGTGAAAAGCTTTGTCTTGCGAGCAATATAGGCAGATCACAGAGTTCAGTAGCAGAGATAAGTAAATATTAGGTAAACAGCGGAAAAAACAAAAACATGAGTACAGGCGAATGTTACGAGTTTGTGAGTCCATTCCGTATTCTAACAACAGTAGGGGAGGAACTGTTACAAAACCAGCTGGCGCGTGTGTTCAGGCTTCTGTACCTTCTCCCCGATGGTAGAGGTTGTAGCAAATATTGCCAGGGTGGGATGGATCTTTGAGAATGCTGGCGGCCTTTCCTTGACAGCGGGCCTGGTAAATGGATTCTATAGATGGGAGGTTGGCCTTTGTGATTGTCCGGGTCGAGTTCACCACTCTCTGTAACCGTCTCCGATCTTGAATGGTACAGTTGCCATACCAGGTAGTGATATATCCAGACAGAATGCTCTCGATGGTGCATCTATAAAAGTTAGCAAGGGTATTCACCATCATGCCAAATTTCCTCAGCTGCCTGAGGAAGAAGAGACATTGTTGGGCCTTTGTAATCAGTGCATCCACATGAAGGGTCCAAGAAAGCTGGTTGTGGATGACCACTCCCAGGAGCTTGACATTCTCCATTCGTTCCACCTCTGTGCTGTTAATGTGTCGGGGGTGGGGGCATGAGTAACATCCTGCTGAAAGTCAATAATGAGATACTTGGTTTAGCCGGCATTGAGAGCTGGGCTGTTCTCAGTGCGCCAGTTTTCCAAGTCTTTCATCTCCTGTCTGTAGTCTGTTTCGTCGCCATCTGAGATTCGACCAACTATGGTGGTGTTATCAGCGAACTTATAAATGGCATTAGTCTGGTATTTGGTGACACAGTCATGGGTATACAGTGAGTACAGTAAGGGGCTGCGTACACACTCCTGGGGAGCTCCAGTGTTGAGTGTTAGTGAGGATGAAATATTGTCCTCAACCTTCACTGATTGTGGCCTGTGCGTCAGGAAACTGAGGATCCAGTTGCAGAGAGTGGGGCTTAGTCCAAGATCACTAAGTTTAGTAATCAGTCTGGAGGGGATAATAGTGTTGAAGGCTGAACTGTAGTCAATGAGTAGGATTCTTATGTAGCAGTTCTTGGTGTCAAGATGTTCTAGGGAGGAGTGAAGGGCAAGTATTATGGCATCTGATGTAGATCTGTTGGTCTGATAGGCAAACTGGAGTGGGTCAAGTGTAGTGGGGAGGCTGGAGTTGATTAATGCCATGACCAGCCTTTCAAAGCACTTCATGACCATTGAAGTTAGGGCCACTGGGTGGTAGTCATTGAGACATGCTGCATGAGCCTTCTTTGGCACAGGGATGATGTTGGCCTCTTATAACAGGCTGGGACAGTGCTGCAGGGAGAGGTTGAAGATGTCCGAGACGACCCCGGCCAGTTGACCTGCACATGCCCTGAGTACTCCGTCTGGTCCCATTGGTTTCCTTGGATTCATACGAAGGAAAACTGATCTGACTCTGATGCAGAGACTGCTGAGATAGGTTCATCAGGACTTGTCGGAATAGGTGTTACCTCTCCACCGAAACTCTGCTCAAAGCGAGCATCGAAGGCGTTGAGATAATCTGGGAGGGATGTGTCATTGTCTTGCACTGTCTCTTTCTAGAACTTGTGATGTCTTTCAGTCCTTGCCATAGTCGCCGGGTGTCTGTCTGGGTCTCTAGTTTGGATCGGTATTGGTCCTTGGCTGTCTTAATGGCTCTGCGAAGGTCATACTTGGATTCCTTATATTTGAGTGGGTCTGCTGATCTGAAGGCCTCATGCCTGTTTTTTAGCAGGTTCTGCATGTCCTGATTCATCCAGGGTTTCCTGTTGGGGAACACCCGGGTTGACTTCCTCGGTATGCAGTCCTCCACACACTTGCTGATAAAGTCTCAGACTGGTGCAGTTAGGAAAAGGAGTGAGTGAAACAGCCAGGGCAGGCAGGGACAAAGCAGAGAATGAGGTAGCACTGATCAATTAAACTGCAATTATTTCAATGCAAGAGGAGAAAGTGAGGTCTGCAGACGCTGGAGATCAAAGCTGAAACTTTATTGCTGGAACAGCACAGCAGGCCAGGCAGCATCTAGGGAACAGAAGATTCGACGTTTCGGGCACATGCCCTTCTTCAGGAAGGGCATGTGCCCGAAACGTCGAATCTTCTGTTCCCTAGATGCTGCCTGACCTGCTGTGCTGTTCCAGCAATAAAGTTTCAGTTTCAATGCAAGAGGCCTAACAGGGAAGGCAGATGGACTCAGGGCATGGTTAGGAATGTGGGACCAGGATATCATAGCAATTACAGACGTGGCTCAGGGATGGACAGGACTGGCAGCTTAATGCTCCAGGGGAGAGATGCTACAGGAAGGATAGAAAGGGGGGCAAGAGACAAGGGGGAATAGCGTTTTTGATTAGGGATAACATTACAGCAGTACTGAGGGAGGACATTCCTGGGAAGACATTCAGGGAAGTTATTTGGGTCCAACTGGAATCAATGGGTATCAGGGGGTAAACTTGCATTTCTGGACGTCACAGTAGAAAGAAAGGACAAGGGAGAACTACAAACCTGCATATACAGAAAACCGACAAACACTGACCAAATACTCAACTACACCAGCAACCATCCCAACACACAGAAACGAAGCTGTATCAGAACACTATTCCAACGAGCCACCACACACTGCAGCACAGACGAAGTTCAGAAAACAGAGGAGAACCACCTATACAACATATTCAAGAAGAACGGATACTCAAAAAACACAGTGCGCAGATTCCTCAAGAACAAACCACGACAAGCAGACAACACACAGCCAGAAACCCTAACCACTTTACCATATATTAAAGAAGTTTCAGAAATGACAGCCAGACTACTAAGACCCCTCGGAATCCTAGTAGCACACAAACCCACCAACACTCTCAAACAAAAACTAACAAACTTAAAAGACCCAGTACAGCCCATGGACAAAACCAATGTCATCTACAAAATTCCATGCAAGGCCTGCCACAAACACTATGTAGGACAAACAGGAAGAAAGTTATCCACCAGGATATATGAACACCAACTAGCCACAAAAAGACACGACCCTCTCTCCTTCGTAGCCCTACACACGGATGAAAAAACCACCATTTCGACTGGGACAACACATCTGTCCTGGGACAGGCTAAGCAAAGACATGCCAGAGAATTCCTAGAGGCCTGGCACTCCAACCACAACGCCATAAACAAACGCATAGATCTAGATGCCATCTATCAACCCCTCAGAAAACAAACAGGAAATGACATCACCACAAACCCCAGGAACCCCATCCAGGAGAAAGATATAAATAGAAAGCAGGAGACAACAGCTTCGCTTCACTTGGAGGTCGCCACTGATGGTGTTACCTAGCCAGGTAATGAAACGTCTGGATAGCAAACCTACAGCTCAGCGAGCAAACCTACACCCTATGGTTATGATTCGATTACTTACAGTGTGGAAACAGGCCCTTCGGCCCAACAAGTCCAACCGATCCGCCGAAGCGCAACCCACCCAGACCCATTCCCCTACATTTATCTCTTCACCTAACACTAGGGGCAATTTAGCATGGCCAATTCACCTGACCCGCACATCTTTGTGACTGTGGGAGGAAACCGGAGCACCCGGAGGCAACCCACGCAGACACAGGGAGAATGTGCAAACTCCACACAGACAGTCGCCTGTGGCGGGAATTGAACCCAGGTCTCTGGCGCTGAGAGGCAGCAGTGCTAACCACTAAGAGAATATAATTTTAAGGTGATTCATGGAAGGTTTAGGGGAGATGTCAGAGGTAGGTTCTTTACTCAGAGATTGATAGGTGCATGGAATGCCCTGCCAGCAGTGGTAGTAGAGCTTAAAAATGTTGCTGGAAAAGCGCAGCAGGTCAGGCAGCATCAAAGGAACAGGAGATTCGACGTTTTGGGCATAAGCCCTTCTTCAGGAAAAGATTTCCTGAAGAAGGGCTTATGCCCGAAACGTTGATTTCCCTATTCCTTTGATGCTGCCTGACCTGCTGCGCTTTTCCAGCAACACATTTTTAAGCTCTGATCTCCAGCATCTGCAGTCCTCACTTTCTCCTAGCAGTGGTAGTAGAGTCAGATACACTACAGACTCCTGGATAGGCACATAGATTAGATAACAGCACAATGAAAGGGTATGTAGGTTAGTTTGATCCTGGAGCAGGCTAATAGGTTGGAACAACATCAAGGGCCGAAAGGCCTGTACTGTTCTGTGTTCTATAAGTGATGAAGGTAAGGCAGTGGATGTTGCCTGTATGGGATTGAGCAAGACCTTTGACAAGGTCCCTCTTGGCAGGCTGATACAGAAGCTGGAGTCACATGAGATTCATCATGAGCTGATAAGATGGATATGATTTAGTCAGAGAAGGTAGGGAGTAGGGATGGAAGGCTATTTTTATAACTGGAGATCTGCGATCTTTGGTGTTCCACAGGGATCAGTGCTGTGACAGAGACAGAATTAACAATCACAATACATTGCTTTTGCAAATGTTCCCTTTTTTTAGTTGGGTTGTAAGTTCAGAGGAGATGTTTTCACTCCCAATTGCCAGAGCTACCAATGTCCAGAGGTTCAGCAAAAATAATCGAATTTTAACAAAATAAATTAGAAACTAAACCAAGCCAAAGATAAACTAGGACAGTAAGGGGCAACTAGATAATCATGTTTTTATGGTTCTTAATCAGTACTCTATTTTAATACAACACAGATAAACTTGCTTGCCAAATCTTTCATCCACTGTTTGCATTAAATATTTACCTAACCAAATAGTGATTCTGACTTAAGCTGAACAAACACTTAGAAGGTAAACAGTTGCTTTTATTATAATTAATCAGTTTGTTAGGACCTGGCACATTTCAGGCAGAACTGGAAATTAGTATATTTTTACTGGTGGTCAGCTACATTGACTATTGCCAGATTTTGAGTTTATTGCTCTGTAACAATTGTCGATGTTTTGTTTCCTTTCCTTCCAATTGTTTAGAGATCCTCGGGTTATTTGGCAGTGTTGCTGTATCTGAAAAAACACAATCTACGTCTCATCTGAGCTGGAGGGTTTTTTCTTTATTCGTTCATAGGATGTGGTCACTGGTGACTGGGCAGCATTTATTGCCCATCCCTAATTGTCCATCCCTAATTGCCCAAGAGTCAACCAGATTGCTGTGAGTCAAAGTCACATGTAGGAGAAAGTGAGGTCTGCAGATGCTGGAGATCAAAGTTGAAACTTTATTGCTGGAACAGCACAGCAGGTCAGGCAGCATCCAGGGAACAGGAGATTCGACGTTTCGGGCACAGGCCCTTCTTCAGGAATGAGCAGAGAGTGTTCAGCAGGAGAAGATAAAAGGTAGGGAGGTATTTTTTCCTGCTGAACACTCTCTGCTCATTCCTGAAGAAGGGCCTGTGCCCGAAACGTCGAATCTCCTGTTCCCTGGATGCTGCCTGACCTGCTGTGCTGTTCCAGCAATAAAGTTTCAACAAAGTCACATGTAGGTCAGACTGGGTAAGAGTGGCAGTTTCCTTCCCTGAACAAAAATATAGAACATAGAACATTACAGCTCAGTACAGGCCTTTCACCCCTCGATGTTGTGCTGACTTGTGGAACCAATCTGATGCCAAGCTATCCTACACTATTCCATTTTTTCCATGTGTCTATCCAATGACCATTTAAATGCTCTTAAAGTTGGCGAGTCTACAACTATTGCAGGCAGGGTGATCCAAGCCCCTACTACTCTCTGAGTAAAGAAACCCCCTCTGACATCAGTCCTGTATCTATCACCCCTCAATTTAAAGCTATGTCTCCTCATGCCAGCCATCACCATCTAAGGAAAAAGGGTCTCACTGTCCACCCTATCTAACCCTCCGATTATATTAGATTAGGTTCCCCACACTGTGGAAACAGGCGATTCGGCCCAACCAGTCCACTCCAACCCTCTGAAGAGTAACCAATCAGACCCATTTCCCTCTGACGAGTGCACCTAACACTACGGGCAATTTAGCATGGCCAATTCACCTGACCTGCACATCTTTGGACTGTGGGAGGAAACTGGAGCACCCGGAGGAAACCCACGCAGACACGGGGAGAATGTGCAAACTCCCCACAGCCTGAGGCTGGAATCAAACCTGGGACCCTGGTGCTGTGAGGCAGCAGTGCTAACCACAGAGCCACTGTACTGCCCCATTATCTTTTGTGTCTCAATTAAGTCACCTCTTAACCTTCTTCTCTCTAACAAAAAAGCCTCAAGTCCCTCAGCCTTTCCTCATAAGACCTTCCCTACAGACCAGGCAACATCCTGGTAAATCTCCTGTGCACCTTTTCCAAAACTTTCACATCCTTCTTATAATGCAGTGAGAAAAACTGTACACAATACTCCAAATGGGGCCGCACCAGAGTTTTGTACAGCTGCAGCATGACCTCGTGGCTCCGAAACTCAATCCCTCTACTAATAAAAGCTAACACACCAAGTGCTTTCTTAACAACCCTATCAGCCTGGGTGGCAGCTTTCAGGGATCTATGTACATGGATCCTGAGATCTCTCTGTTCATATACACTACTAAGAATCTTGCCATTAGCCCTGTACTGTTTATTCCTGTTACTCCTTCCAAAGTGAATCACCTCACACTTTTCCACATTAGACTCCATTTGCCCAGCTCTGCAGCTTATCTATGTCGCTCTGTAACCTACAACATGATTCTGCACTGTCCACAACTCCATCGACTTTAGTGTCATCTGCACATTTACTAACCAATCCTTCTATACCCTCATCCAGGTCATTTATAAAAGTGACAAACAGCAGTGGACCCAAACAGATCCTTGCAGTACACAACTGGCAACTGAACTCCAGGATGAATATTTCCCATCAACCACCACCCTCTGTCTTCTTTCAGCAAGCCAATTTCTTATCCAAACTGCTAAATCACCCTCAGTCCCATGTCTCTGTATTTTGTACAAATTGCTACCATGGGGAACATTATCAAAAGCCTTACAGACATCTATATAACTACATCAACCACTTTACCTTCATCCACCTGTTTGGTCACCATCACAAAGAACTCAATAAGGTTTGTGAGCATGACCTACCCTTCACAAAACCGTGCTGACTATCCCTAATCAACTTATTCCTTTCTAGATTATAAATCCTATCTCTTAAAACCTTTGCCAACACTTTACCCACAACCAAAGTAAGGCTCACTGGTCTATAATTACCAGGATTAGCTCTACTCCCCTACTTGAACAAGGGGACAACATTTGCTGTCTTCCAGTCTTCTGGTACTATTCCTGTCGACAATGATGACATAAAGATCAAAGCCAAAGGCTCTGCAATCTCCTCTCTGGCTTCCCAGAGAATCCTAGGATAAATCCAATCCAGCAGGTCAGGCAGCATCAAAGGAGAAGGAGAATCGACGTTTCGGGCATAAGCCTTTCTTCAGGCCTGACCTGCTGCGCTTTTCCAGCAACACATTTTTAAGCTCTGATCTCCAGCATCTGCAGTCCTTACTTTCTCCTAAATCCAATCCAGCTCAGGGGACTTATCGATTTTCACACTTTCCAGAATTGCTAACACCTCCTCCTCGTGAACCTCAATCCTGTCTAATCTAGTAGCCTGTATCTCAGTACTCCCCTGACAATATTGTCTTTTTCCAGTGTGAATACTGACCAAACATATTGGTTTAGCTCTTCCTCATCTCCTCAGACTCCACGCACAACTTTCCATTACTATCGTTGATTGGCCCTAATCTTACTCTAGCCATTCTTTTATTCTTGATATAACTATAGAAGGCCTTTGGGTTTTCCTTGATCCTATCCACCAACAACTTCTCATGTCCTCTCCTGGGTCTTCTTAGCCCTCTCTTTAGGTCTTTCTTCGCTAACTTTTAACTCTCAATTGAGCCTTCATGTCTCATCCTAACGTAAGCCTTCTTCTTCCTCTTGACAAGTGAACCAGAAGGGTTTATCCAAATGGATTTATGATCATAATTAGACTCTTAATTCCAGATATTGTTATTATATTTGAATTCCATCATCTACCCTGGCTGGATTCAAACCTGGGTCCCTCGACTTTGTCTGGGTCTCTAGGTTGACAGTCCAGCAATAATACCACATGTGCAATATTGCATCAACTCTCAGAGCAGTGGAGGGAGTACATCCTCTCTGAGGAGTTCAACACCCTCACTGATTCATCAAAGACTTTGGCTTGTGACTGACTCAATGGAAAACATTAATTCAAGAAGGCATCAAAGACATCTCAAGAGTTTGTTGGGAAAATGCAGGGACAATGTCGAGGTATTTGACAAAAGCCCAACCTTGGAGAAAGTGAGGACTGCAGATGCTGGAGATCAGAGCCCAAAAATGTGTTGCTGGAAAAGCGCAGCAGGTCAGGCAGCATCCAAGGAGCAGGAGAATCGACGTTTCGGGCCTAAGCCTGAAGAAGGGCTTATGCCCGAAACATCGATTCTCCTTCTCCTTTGATGCTGCCTGACCTGCTGCGCTTTTCCAGCAACACATTTAAAAGCCCAACCTTTCAAACTCCACGGGATCTGCAGGATCAGCAGGTCATACATTGAGTTTATTAACCATCTCAGAATCTCAAACCTGAGGGACTACTCAGAAAGAAAGAACATTATATTTAAACATTGTTTTCTGTGCGATCTTGCTGCGCTCAAGTGAGCTGCTATGTTTTCTACATTAAACAGTGACGACATTTCAAAAGCTTGGCATTTTGCTGTGAAATACTCCTTAGACATCCTGTGGTTATAAATGATGTTGTATAATTGCAGTTTGTTTTTCCTTAGATGAATCTTACATTTGGTCATGCACTTTGGACCGTTTCATGTCTAGTTTATATTTACTGGTGATTTCATTTGGCTGATCACCTTTTACTCAATTTTTAGTTACTTCCATCACTCAGTTCAGACATGCTTTGCAGCAGGCGGAAATTGAGCCCAGGCCTTAAATCTCAAAGCTAGGGACACTACCACTGCACCTCTGGAGCCCTCCTTCACTTGTGTTATATCCTTTAATCATTCCTGGACTGTTGCTGATCTCTCCTTGTCCCTGGTTTGTGGAGTATGTTGGGCCATTTCTGAGTCAGTCACATTGCTGTGGGTCTGGAGTCAGAGCCAGTTTCCTTCTCTAAAGGTCCTTTGTGAAGCAGATGGGTTTTTAAACAACAAATAGACAACTATTTCATGGTCACCCGAAAACCAGCTTTCAACTCCAGATTTATGGATCAAATTCAGATGTTAACCCTCTGCTGCTGTGGGAGTTTGAATTGCATATTCCCAGAGCATCAGCCTCTGGATAAACTACTCTCGGTAACATTCTCAGGACAGTAGCATCCATTCTCTAAATTGATGCTGAACAGTTCACTGAAATATTTACAATACCATGCTGTATCCACCAAACACCCAATTTACTAAATGAATTTCATTTGAATTGCAATATAACCTTCAACTGAATAATCTATTGTGACCACTAATTGTAGCAGACTGCTGAAATGGAACAATTTTAAGAATCTATTACTTTAACTTGCTACTGTTTGATAAATAGCAGCAGAATGTAGCTGAGTGTAATTTATGTTTGTAATCCAAATAAAATAGAAGCATTGATTCAATAGCTCTCCCAGCTGCTGTGCTAATATTTTTGGAACTCTTGCAATCATAAAAAGTGATTTTTTAAATGTTTTTGATTTCTATTCATCCATCAAAACCATTCTGAATAATTTATTCTTGCGATTTTAAATAACAGTGATTAAGTTCTTTTTGTTTATAATGTTTTGCCAAATTAACTAATTAATTCCCAGCTTAAATTTTATGAGTTGGACAATCTGATTTCATAGAATCATACATCACAGAAGAGGGTATTTTCTCATCAATTCTGTATCTATGTCAAAACTACACAACAACATACATTAGTCCCACTTTCCAATGCTATAGCCATAGCTTTGAATCTTATGACACTTCAAGTACTCATCTAAGTACTTTTTAAATATTATGAGGCTTCCTGCCTCCACTACCCTCCCAGTACATTCCAGACCCTACCACTGTCTAGATGAAAACAGTTTTCCTCAAATCTCTTCTAAACCTCCTGCCTTTCACTTTAAAATTATGTCCTCTTGTAATTGCCCATTTTATAAATGGGAACTGCTGCTCTCTAACCCCCTGCCCATGCCCATCATAATCTCATTCACCTCAATAAGTTCTCCCCTCATCCTTCTCTGTTCCAAACAAAACAACCCGAGCTGAAGGGGAAGAATAAAATGCTGCTGTTTGTTCTCACTGATTTCTCTGACCACTCCCCCTCCCCCTCCAACCCTAAAGCTTTCAAACACACCCAAGCTACTGATCCACCATCCCAATTCCTTGAACACCTCCACTTCTTAACCATTCTCCCTTACCCCCACCCACACCCCTCTGCACACCCCATCTGTCATCTTGCTAGCGCTTACTTGGGAAAGTATGCTGATTCTGAAGTCCTATTATTCCCAGGGTGACAACGAAAGTGAATGATTTAATTAAAGCACACACAGCCCCTAACTGACCTGTCTTTGGGAATCGGGCTCAAAGTAAACACTGGCCAGATTCACAAGAATTACAGTTTGTTGTGATCAGATTCCCATGAAGTATGGAGACAGACCCTTCGGCCCCAACACATCTACACCAACCCTCCAAAGAGTAACCTACCCAGTCCCCTATCCTATATTTACCCCTGACTAATGCACCTAATACTATGGGCAATTTAGCACGGCCAAAACACTTAACCTGCACATCTTTGGACTGTGGGAGGAAACCCACACAGACACCGGGAGAATGTGCAAACTCCAGACAGTCACCCAAGACTAGAATCGAACCTGGGACTGTGATGCTGTGAGGTTGCACTGCTAACCACTGAGCCACCATGTCACCCCACAATGAATAAATAAGTTCTGGCCACAAATAAACAAGGTTATGAACTATCAGTTTATAACTCTACTAATCAAAACTTTTGCTCACTTTAAAACCTCTCCACACAAATATAGCCATAAACAGACAAACAAAAAAAACTGAGGGAGTGAAAACAAAATGAGGAAATGCAGTTCACTAGCACCAGCCCATGGGTTTGGCGAAATGTTCCTTCTACTTCCTAAGACTTTCTGCTCTTTAATCTCCTTCTCCATGTTTTTTCACTTTCTCTCAGAATTCACAGGGTGACTGATATGTTAATTATGTTAATTACTGGTATGTTAATTACAAAATCTCTTAGTTACTGGATAAAAGCAACAGATTGCAGTGACTGGTGGAATAAAATAACTGGCTTTCTTCATACTTGATGAAGATGTTTGTCAACCTCTATATAAATGCCCCGAGCGCTTTACCTGTCCAGGACCCAAGCAGACGGCTGCCCATCAGGCTGTTGATTCCGACATCCACAATCGGCAAAATTTGCACAAACTGATCAGTTACCTGTTGCCAACTGAGTCACTCCATTCATAGAACCCTGGTGCCAGGATGTCTAATCTCTAACCTTCTCCTACCCCTCCACCTCTTGGAAAGCAACAGCATAAACACTGCTCACATTGAATTCCAACAAGTTGTTTTCAAAAGTGCAGTAAATACTTCCACAGTTCTCAGTTTTAAAAGCAGTTATTTTCCAATTGAGTTGACGATCAAAAATAATAATGAAAAACTAAAAGATGCTACCTTTATACCTCAATAAACTTTGTGTCTTTCTTTTCCTTCAGCTCATTGACATCAAAAGCCTTGTCTACAAAACTCTCTCTCTCTCTCACCACATTCTATCTTTGTAACTTCTCTAATGGAATCCTCAGATATGTACCTTCACAAATCTTCAGATAATTTGCCTCATCCCTCTGTCCAGTGATATACAAGTCTCATTGTCCAATTAGTCTAAACATCTCAATACAAAGTTCTACAAATCCCTTCAACTCCTTAACAATAAAACTTCCCTGGAAACCTATCATTTTCACAGCCGCTCCCCCCACTGCCCTGTCCATGTCTGATCATCAACCGAGAAACCTCTAGGGACATCTGTTTGTCTTTAAACTGCTGCGTCAATGTTGGCTTTCTTTCAAAATGCACGTTTTAAATTTAAAACAATTTTTTTTTTTACTATGACATTCTTAGTTCTATATGATTATATAATTATGATGATTTTTACTAAAAGTCTTTTAAAGACTACCATTTTTATACAAACTCTGGTCCAGAGTCTCACAATAATGCCAGACCCAAATCCCAGAATTGTGGATTTCAGAATAGTTCCTACAAAAGAAAGATAAACCTCAAGTTAGTTACATAAAAGTAAAATGTTCCAGATGCTGTAAATGTGAAACAAACTCAGAAAATGCTGGAGAAACCTATCGAGATTCTCCAGTACCCTCGCTCAACATTAAATGGGCAATAATTTCACAATGTTTCTCATGGAATCAATGAGTTGAATTGCCTCATCTGCACTGCAGTGAGTATTTTGACTCTGTTCAATCGCGCTCCTGTGAGTTTATTAAGAAATCTGACAAAAAGTAATCCCTCCCTGAGTGTATGTGGGGATCCTGGAGAAATCTGTATTGACTCTCATCCCTTTCATGCATCTTTTTTTCTTAAAACATGAGGGTCCTGACAAGCATCTGTGAATAGAAAAGAAGAATTAATGTTTCGAGTCCAGTGAGTCCCTTCTTTTTGAGCATTTGATGCCCAACCCTAATTGCCCCCTGAATAGTGGAGCTTTCTCAGCCATTTCACCCACATTGCTGAGTACAAAAACTGATGACTTCCCATAACAATGCCTCTGCCAATCAGAGTCCACCTGCCAACCAATCCACATTCTCCTCTCACACAGTATTTATGGATTGGTTTTCCCCTGGGATTCTTGTGAAATGCCCTGATGAATGCAAGAAGAAAAGTTTTAACAAAATGTGTCTTTTTTCCCACAACATTCAATTTGCCTATCACCAAACAAGTGCTCGTGCACTTGAGGTCAGTTATCTTAGTTGACTGAATTGCTGGCTTGTGTTGAGGAGTAACAGTAATAATGTGAGTTTAATTCTTATACTGGCTAAGATGGCCATGAAGGACTCTCATTCCCAACCTCTCCCCTTGCCTGAGGTGTGGTGACCTTCAGGTTAAGTCACCACCAGTCATGTCTTTCTAATGGTACTGCGATGATTTTAACTTAGCTTTACATGTATTCGTGGCCGCACATAGGACAAAGTCAGTCTAGGTGATAGTCGGCCAATGGCAGTGAGAGTTGTGAAAAACCCTTTAATTTCTCTGACAAATCTTTGTAGACCAGACTGCATAGGACTACACCCCAATGTCTAGCTGTGTTTTCCTATATTACTGCTACCATATCCTAGTTTAAGTCAATATAAAAACACAAACAGAAGAAACATGGCCTTCTGCAAGTAATACTTCAGGATGATCGAGAGTTTCTGAACATGTAGAAATCACAAAAAATATCACAAATGTGTGAAGAAATTGTTTTAAAAGGGCAAATATTTTATTGGAAGATAAAATAGCATTTTATTTGTTGTAGTAGTCATTACAGGTTCCGTGATTCTCATTACCTGCCATCGTTTTGCTGAAGTTAGTGATTACAACCATAAGACCATAAGACCATAAGACATAGGAGTGGAAGTAAGGCCATTCGGCCCATCGAGTCCACTCCGCCATTCAATCATGGCTGATGCGCATTTCAGCTCCACTTACCAGCTTTCTCCCCGTAGCCCTTAATTCCTCTAGACAACAAGAATCTATCAATCTCGGCCTTGAAGACATTTAGCGTCCCGGCTTCCACTGCACTCCGTGGCAATGAATTCCACAGGCCCACCACTCTCTGGCTGAAAAAATGTCTCCGCATTTCTGTTCTGAAATGACCCCCTCTAATTCTAAGGCTGTATCCACGGGTCCTAGTCTCCTCGTTTAACGGAAACAATTTCCTAGCATCCACCTTTTCCAAGCCATGTATTATTTTGTACATCTCTATTAAGTCTCCCCTTAATCTTCTAAACTCCAACGAATACAATCCCAGTATCCTCAGCCGTTCCTCATATGTGAGACCTGTCATTCCAGGGATCATCCGTGTGAACTTCCGCTGGACACGCTCCAGTGCCAGTATGTCCTTCCTGAGGTGTGGGGACCAAAACTGGACACAGTACTCCAAATGGGGCCTAACCAGAGCTTTATAAAGTCTTAGTAGTACATCTCTGCTTTTATATTCCAACCCTCTTGAGATAAGAGACAACATTGCATTCGCTTTCTTAACCACGGACTCAACCTGCAGAGCAGGTGAAGGCAGAGCAGTGAATGTTGTCTATATGTTGTCAGTAAAACATTCAACAAGGTTCCTCATTATAGACTGGTTAACAAGATTAGATCACATGGAACACAGGGAGAACTAGTCACTTGGATAGAAAATTGGCTGCAAGGTCTGAGGCAGAGGATGGTAGTAGAGCTTTTTTGACTGGAGGCCTGTGACCAGCAGTGCATTGCACGGTCTGATGCTGGGACCACTGCTTTTTGTCATTTATATAAATGATTTAGATGTAACTCTATGAGAGAATAGGGGGAAATATGCTGGGGAGCAGGATGAGCTCATTTATTCTTGCAAAGAATCAGGACAAACCCAATGGGCTGAAGAGCCTCCTTCTGTGCTATATCTGTTCTTCGTTTCAATTATTCTAAAATTTATTTTAATCGGAGTGATGAACATTAGCCACTTATTCAACAGGGTACAGACCACTTTTAGAGTGAATTGTTGTTGATTCCACAAGTGAAGGATACTCAGAGGGAGCACTCCAGTGACTCTTGAAAGATCTCAACCAATGCCTCTGCTATTTCCTCAGCCACCTCTCTCAGAACTCTAGGGTGTATCCCATCGGGGCTAGGAGATTTATCAATTTTAAGACTTTTTAACTTTTCTAGCACTATCTCTTTCATAATGGCAACCATACTCAACTCAGCCCCGTGACACCCTTTAATTTTTGGGATATTGTTCATGTCTTCCACTGTGAAAACTGACGCAAAGTACTTGTTAAGTTCTCCTGCTATTTCCTTATCTCCCATCACTAGGCTTCCTGCATCAGTTTGAACCTCCAGTCTTGCAAAAAGCCTCTCACAGTGGAAGAAAGTTAAATTACTTTGAGAATGCACCCTGCAGTTTCATTGTTGGGTAATTAATGAGGATGTTCAGGACCCTCATATTTTAAGAATAAAAGATGCATGAAAGAGATGAATCTCAATACAGAGTTTCTCCAGGATCCCCACATGTACTCAGGGAGGGATTACTTTTTGCCAGATTTCTTTATAAACTCACAGGATCATAGTCAAATTGAGTCAAAATGCTCACTGCAGTGCAGATGGGGGCAATCCAACTCATTGATTCCACGAGAAACATTGTGAAACAATTTCCCATTAATGTTGAGAGAGAATACTGGAGAAACTCAGTTGGTCCAGCAGCACCAGTGGAGAGACAAAAACAGCAGTTTTCTGTCACCCCTCACTTGGGCGCTGCACTGGGATCCACTCCTGCCATTCTCTAATGGTCAGGATTGGAACCAGGTTGACCTCCTTGACTATGAGGTTGTTAATTGGGGTTGTTAATCTGGGCCAATCAGGAAAGCCCTGGGTAGTTAGCATCTCCTCAGTTCAGTGTACTGCTGCTGTTGGTTTCTGTTTTTTGGGAAACCTGAATCTAAAACTGGAATTCCTTTTTATAAATTGAGGACTGATTTCCAAACTGGCTGATCTTCACAGTCAATGTGTTATAGGGGTAAAAGCAAGGATTGCAGATGCTGGAAATCAGAGTCTAGATTAGAGTGGTGCTGGAAAAGCACAGCAGGTCAGGCAGCATCCGAGGAGCAGGAAAATTGATGTTTCGGGCAAAAGCCCTTCATTAGGAATAGAGGCAGGGAACCTGTCAGGTGGGGAGCTAAATGAGTGGTGGATGGAAAGGTAGTATAGAGTACAATAGATGAATGGGGGTGAGATGGAGGTGATAGGTCAGAGAGGAGGGTGGAGTGGATAGGTGGAAAGGGAGATTGGCAGGTAGGTCAGGTCATGGGGACAGTGCTGAGCTGGAAGGTTGGAGCTGGGGTGAGGTGGGGGAAGGGGAAATGAGGAAACTGTTGAAGTCCACATTGATGCCCTCGGTGTGGGAGGAAACCGGAGCACCCGGAGGAAACCCACGCAGACACGGGGAGAATGTGCAAACTCCACACAGTCAGTCGCCTGAGGCGGGAATTGAACCCGGGTCTCTGGCGCTGTGAGGCAGCAGTGCTAACCACTGTGCCACCGTGCCGCCCACCGTGTTCTGAGGCGGAAGATGAGGCGTTCTTCCTCCAGGTGTCGGGTGGTGAGGGAGCGGCGGTGTAGGAGGCTCAGGACCTCCATGTCCTCGGCAGAGTGGGAGGGGGAGTTGAAATGTTGGGCCACAGGGCGGTGGGGTTGATTGGTGCGGGTGTCCTCGAGATGTTCCCTAAAGCGCTCTGCTAGGAGGCGTCCAGTCTCCCCAATGTAGAGGAGACCACGTCGGGAGCAACGGATACAATAAATGATATTAGTGGATGTGCAGGTAAAACTTTGATGAATGTGAAAGGCTCCTTTTGGGGCCTTGGATGGAGGTGAGGGAGGAGGTGTGGGCGCAGGCTTTGCAATTTCTGTGGTGGCAGAGGAGGGTGTTACAGGGGTATTTCAGTTCTCATTAGGGAGCTCTTGTTTCAATGGCTGGTTACAGCCTGCATGTTACTCTGTCCTTTACCCAAAGTTTTAAAAGAAATGCTGATTTTATGGCAGGGCTTAGTCCTTGCACTCTGGCTTTCTTTTGAATGTGTTTCACTTTGTTTTGAGCCCTTGGGAGAAAATGTACCTTTCCAGACGAGCGGCTCCTGTGGATAGGCCTGGCCCTTTGTTGGTGGACTAGGCCTCTGTAAAGTTTGAACACCTGTGTGTGCGCTTGGAGGTGAGCATTAGCTGTATCCTTGACTCTGCCTTCAGGAGTGGACCAAACCTTTGAGTTAACTGCATCTTCACAATGTACTGTGTTCCTGTGGGTGGGTCCGGTTCTCCCTGGATAAACCAGGTCTCTATAGAGACTGTGTGCGCTATGGGGTGTATATTTGCTGCCTTCAGGAGTGGACTCTATCTCTGATACATTCTACATATTGGAGTGGACTCTGTTCCTGGGAATGGACTCTGCATTTTGAAGAGAACAGTTTATAGTAATGGACTCTGTACGAGAAAGGGCTCTATTTGTTGGTAATTGACTCTGTCTTGTTGCTTGTTGGGTTAATCACCTGAGCTGTCTGGTGTCCCTGTGTCTGACATGAGCTGGGAGGCTTATACGTCATCCCAAAAGCTGTCAATCTGAGACCTGGAAGGTGGTGGCCACCCTGAAACCGTTTGGCCTGAGAGCCAGAAGATGGATAAGCTGTTCTGAGTGCTGTCATCCGAGAAGGGGTAATCGGGATGGCCTGTCCTAGAGGTGGCCTGAAAGTGCATCAGGGCAGACCGCTGGGTCACCAGGTGTGTCTGTGTTATATGCACTGTTTTATTGTTCAATTTGTTGGATTGTTTGTACGAGATTGTTTACATAAAACACTACAGTACAAGCCCCTTCAGCCCTCTGTTGTGCTAACCAAGAATTCAAAGGGTTACATTTGGTGCTAACGTTGTTGCAGGAGTTGAAGGAAGTTGACATATTTACACATCATTGCCTCTATTGGGTTTCCTTCCTGACTTTTTGTAGTTCAGATTTTCCCTGAGTTTTTGAGTCTCTGTGTTCACAAGATAGTGGAGCTTGTCATAGAATCCTTACAGTGCAGATAGAGGCCATTCAACCCATTGAGTCCACACCACCCCTCCAAAGAGCAGCCCACCCAGAGCCATCCTATCCCTATAACCCTGTATTTCCCATGGCTAATCCAGCTAACCTGCTCATCTTTGGACTGTGGGTGGAAACTGTAGAATCCACATGGAGCGAGTGCAGACTCCACACAGATAGTTGCCCCAGGCTGGAATCGAACCTGGGTCCTTGGCGCTGTGAGGTAGCAGTGCTAACCACTGTGCTGGGCACGTTTACTGTCATCGTGATAATGGGATTTGAGGTTTTGAGGTTTGTCCTTGTTTGTATGGTGGGGTTTGGAGGTCTGTTTTTGCTGTCCCTTTTTTCCCTGTTAAATTGCTGTTTCTTGAATATGGCTATTAATGTTAATTCTTTTGTAACTTGTACTATTTAATAATTTTTAAAAAGTGTTTTTATTTTAACAGGGGATTGAGAATCTCCTCAGTTCAGGCACTGACTCAGAGCTGGCTGGCCACAGTCAATGTTACTGTGCACAACTAAATGAAGGAGGTCTTGGTGACGGGATACCAGCCCCTCTGCAGTTATTTCACTGAATTAACACAAAACTAAAAGATTTCATAAAATAATTCTCCATTTTACGAGTAAGTTACACCCAGAATGGAGTTTGGATCAGGTTCCTATCCTTAAAAGGATTCTCAATTATTATAAGTAGACTCCAGCAACAAGTAAACAATTATAAACCAGAGGAATAAAATTCTAAAGTTAAATATAAAGCTCTGTCCCACTTCCCAACTACACACACATCCAGCCAGACACAAAAACATTGGTGTTATAGTGGAGGAGTGAGACCAGGAAGGCAGTTCAATAGCCCACATGATTCACTGAAATGACCCGTCTGGTTTGTCAGGACTTTCTGCTCCTCAATCCTCCTCCAGGTGTTTCCCTTGGTTTCAGGAGGAACAGGGTGACTAATTCACAACTTATCAATTCTCTGGTTTATTGATTTTTAAACATCAATCTAACAACTGAGGGGAAAGTAACTGAGCTTTCTCCAGGCTCCAAATGGATCCCACCAGAGCAGAAAGGGACAGTTCATTTCTTCACATTGCTACTCACCACTCAATCATACCCATAAATCATTCACTTACCTGGGAACCAATCATATTGCTGTTGGCAGGTAGAAGGCGTTTGGTCACCATTTTACAGACCAGTCATTGGTAACAATCAGCTACTGGTTTTCAACCAAATCTCCATAAGAACACTGCTGCTGGCTCCAGCCCATATGGAACTAAACTTTTTTGTTTTGTTTGATTTTTCGTTCTTTCTCCTTCCCACCCGCCAACCCTCCCCGCCCCCCACCCACCCCCCCAACCGCTTGAACAAGTAGCTGTGTAAACAACGCTTACACGGAGTGTCAAGTTCTTTGATCATACAAAGTGTTCTAATCCTTCAAAAAGTTTTGGTTTTTAAAACAGATCTTCAACCATTTTTTGTCCACAATAAAAGAAATTAAATCAAAACAGATACTGTTCATAAATTCTGAATAAGAGACACACCAAACCCGCAACAACTAATGGGAAACAGAAATAACTGCAGAAAATCAAAATTGATGGAAAAGCTCAGCAAGTTTGGCAGCACCTGTGGAGAGAAATCGGAATTAATGTTTTGGGTCCAGTGACCATTCCTCAGAGCAGTTCTGGGGAAGTGTCACTCACCCCAAAACGTTAACATCTGTGGAGAGACCTGCCAAGGTTCTCCAATATTTTCTCAGATTTCCAGATTTCCCGATTTCCAGTCCCCGCAGTATTAGACTAAACCTTGTAAACTATGTTGCAGTAATATTGGGCCCAAAGTGGACACCTGGCTATGGCAGAGTTGCGTTTGGGATAGTGTGGTACCCAATTGCTTTGGTGTCTACATTGTCAAGGTCTGGAGAAGGACCCATAGTGGCGATGGTGTCAGTGGAGCTGAGATGGTGCCAAAGGTGGGAACTTTGTTCTAATGGTGGTGGCGCTGACAGAGAGGAGTGTGGCCACTGCGCCCATGACCCATGGCAGAGCACTTTCCAAGAAGGACTGTAAAGTTTAATACTTTTTTAAAACTTTTATGCCTTTCTATTCTATGTTTTTAGTTTATTTTCTGCATTTTAAGATGGTGCCAGTGAATGTAACAAAATGCATGTGACAATAAATAAATCTTGTTGCAGAAGGGGTATGAGCAGCTTGACAGTCCAGTGCAGTGCTGAGGGAGTACAGCACTGTCAGAGGAGCTGTCACTTCAGTGCAGTACTACAACCCTGTAAGATCAGAGGTACCATCCCTCAGATAAGAGGCCACATCAACCTAATGATCTGATTTTCGTTTTGAAGAGTGGGAGATTTCCCTCTTGGCTTGGGCAACATTTATTCCTCAATATAACACACAATGTTATTATCACCTTGCAGCCTGTAGAAACTTGTTGTGTGCAAATTAAATGTCATATTTCTTCCATTATCACGTTGATTACATTTCAAACTTAGTTCTTGGTATTTCAGTGCTTTGGAAAATCCTGTGGCCATTGCAAACATTTTGCTGAATTAAAATATCAAACCATGGAATGTTCATGTTGTATAATGGTCCTGCCTTAGAACCTATCCTCTGTCTCTGACTTGTCAGGATTTCCAATCACTGAATGTCTCCTGCCTGTTCAAGACACAGAAAGCCTTAGCACGTGTACATCCTCATTGACTGATGTTATTCTTAAACTATAAACTATAAGTTTCTGCTGCATCTGTCATCAGCCAGAATGGTCAGTTTTAAACAAAGTATTTTACTTGGTAAGTTGGTGCAGATGTGGGTAGATCATGATGGGCCAAGAGACTCTGGAACTCTGCAAAGTGAACAAAGGGCAAACATCAGGACACCTCCCGAACCAATCCGTGAGAAGGAGTGTCACAAAGCTGGTCCTTTTTCTAAAAGCTGTTCCTTTTCTCAAGGATACTGTGTCCTTGGTTTTTATTCAGAGGGATCGTAAACAGTCCCTGGCTCTGATTAGACTGGTTTGGTATCGAGCTTAAAGGGCATTGAGAGGACTTTTTGTTTATATGTAAACAGATGAGACTTCAGGCCAAAGTGGTCATGCTTTAGAAGTGATCTGTATAATGGAAGGGGAGTAGTGAGCGCTCTAGCTGGGTAGTTCAGTCCAGAACGAGTTAGGAGTTTAGCTGTGTGGGAACAGGCTCTCTCTCTTTCTGTCCTTCTAACTTCAACCTGTAAGCATTTGTTCCATTTTTACTGTGTTTCATGAGGATTTGCTCATTGGGACTGTTGTGTATATTCGGAACAGCATAATGAAGTCTAGTTTGGATAGATTGAGTTCTGTAGGGGTTCTTTATTCTGTTCTTTGTTTCATTGTGTAATTTTGTGAATAATGTTTTGTCTGTCTTAAAACCTGGTAGTCAACTGAACTAACATTTTCTCAGGGTAACTTTCACTGTACACTTACCAAAACAAATTGCAGAGTTATGGTCTGGGCTGCCTGCTTAAGAAGGTTTGATTGGTCTGGCAGACTGGGGGCTCTATGTGGGATTTTAAACAGTGAGTGGTAGGTGTGAGTGTCTTTTTCCAGGTTTTGGTTTGGTTTGGTAGACAAAACTTGGGATAGGAATTATTCTTCCAGTTGTCAAAAGTTTACTGAAAGTGGATTTGGTGACTTATGTTTTGCAAAAGGTGAATAAGACCAAGCTGCAGGAATGAGCAGAGAAGCTGGGATTGGAGCTGCCCGCTTCTGTGACGGAAGGAGAAATGATTACAGCAATATTCAGCACTTACACTTGCTGGAGAGTCCATAATAGGAGGAAAGTAAAAAAGATGAAAAAAAATTCAAGTTTGGCATTCTCTGAAATTTGCAACAAAGAAATGAGATTTCTTGGTTGTAATTAACACTCAGTATGAGAGAGGTTAGCTGGCAATAACTCACATAGAACACACCAATATAAAAGTGTTTGGATTGGAAAGCACAGTCAGTGAGGATTACATGTTCAGGACACTTTACCCAAATGACATTAAGACTGAGTGATTATAAACTGTGTTCCTGTGAGAAGTCAGTACATGGGGGAGAAAGTGTTGCTTTGATTAAGGTGTTTTTGCAACTAGTAAACTGCATTAAGAATTACTTGGATTTAATAATATATGTAAGGTTTGTACCATCTGGGACCTTGTCAAAACCTTTGTTGAAAACCATATAAGCTCTATCCACTGCATTACTTTCATGCACACATACGTGTAAGATTTGTTAATCGTTGAAAGCTGCACTGGCAGGGGTGTGGGAACCCGAGAAGGATCTTATTTTGAGGAAAGCAAAGCTGGTCAAGGAAGTAGAAAGGTAGAAGAGAGATGAAGTTTGGACAAGTCTCTGATAGGGCCAGGATAGAGAATGATGCTAAAACCAGCAAATTTAAAGACATTCTATCAGTGTGTATGTGGCATTTGTGAAAAGGTTGGTGATTTTAAATACACAAATTGAGGCAAATGGATGTGATTTAATTGTCATTAGAGACATGGGTACAGGGTGACCAAGATTAAATACAGAATATCCACGGATAAGCTGCATATAGCAAGGAAGGGGAAGATGAGATAGGTGATGGGGAGCTCATTGGGCAACACTATGGGCAATTTAGCATGGTCAATTCACTTAACCCGCACATCTTTGGATTGTGGGTGGAAACCCACGCAAACACAGGGTTTACTGTTTTAGTCCTTCTGGAGAAAGAGAGACTTGCTTCACAATTTGAAGAACTTTCCCATGATCCTTCTAGTGATGTCAGCTCAGCGCTGACTGAGATTCCCTCCATGTTTTATATAGACATTTTATATAAGTGATTTTGATGAGAATATAGGAGGCACGGTGAGTGTGTTTGCAGTTGGTGGTGTAAGTGGACAGTAAAGAAGGTTATCAAAAATTCAAAAGGATCTTGATCAATTGGGCCAATGGACTGAGGAGTGGGAGATGGAGTTTATTTTGGATAAATGCAAGGTATTGCATTTTAGTGAAACAATTAAGGGCAGAACTTATACAATTAATGACAGGGCCTTGGGTAGCGTTGTTGAACAGAGATCTAGGGGTTCAGGTACATAATTCTTTGAAATTTACATCATAAGACACAGGCATTTAGCACAATGCCTTCATTGCTCAGACCATTGAGTATAGGAATTGGGACATTATGTGAGGTTGTTCAGGATTTGGTGAGGCTACGCTTGGAGTACTATGTGCAGTTCTGGCCACTCTGCTTTAGGAAGTATATTACTAAATTGGAGAGGGTTCAGAAAAGATTTCCAAGAATGTTACCAAGGCTGGAGGGTTTGAGTACAGGGAGAGGCTGGAAACATTGGGAGTTCTGCAACTGGAGCGTAGGAGGTTGAGGGGTGAACTTGCAAAGGTTTATAAAATCATGAGGGGTGGGTGTAAGTTGAATAACAAGGTCTTTTCCCTCGGTTGGGGGAATTCAAAAAGGATGCATAATTTTAAGGTGAGAGGAGAAAATTTTAAAAAGGACCTGAGGGATAACTTTTTCACACAAGATTGATCGTATGGGGAACAAAGTTCCAGAGAAAGTAATGTCCAGTTATAACATTTACAAGGCATTTGGATAGGTAAGTAAATACGAAAGATACAGAGGGATATGGGCCAAATGCAGGCAAATGGGACTAGTTTGGTTTGGAAACCTGGTTGATTTGGATGTAGGGGTCTCTTTCCATGTTGGTCATCAACGCTATAGTGTCTCAGGACATGCCCCATGGGCATCAACCATGCACTCCCCTTATCCACAAATAGTCATACCCAATAATGACCAATCCTTCTGGATCCTCACAGCACCTCTCCAACACACTTGCAGGATGTTTCTGCACTTTAAAATTACATTTTAGGGTAAACTGACAACTATCAGTAAGGAGCTGCTGAGGAACGGTCACTGGAGCTAAAACATTAACTTTGCTTTTTCTCCACAGATGCTGTCAAACTTGCTGGGTTTTTCCAGTAATTTTGTTTTTTTTGCTGATTTCTAGCATCTGAAGTTCTTTCGGTTTTTTGTTAAAAGGCTGGTGCAGGGAAGCTTTGCATAAAGTGGCAGACACTCCACTCAGATGGGAACAAGTGTATCTTAAAGAAGGACTCTAATTCTCACCTTCCTACATACTCACCATGTCCCTGCCTTGTCTCATTGTGCCACGTATAATGACCCTTATTGAATTCTTTGAGATGGTAAGCAAACAGGTGGATGAGGGTAAAATGGTTGATGTAGTGTATATGGATTTCAGTAAGGTGTTTGATAAGGTTCCCCACGATAGGCTATTGCACAAAATACGGAGACAAGAGATTGAGGGTGATTTAACGGTTTGGATCAGAAAATGGCTAGCTGAATAAAGATAGATGGTGGTGGTTGATGGGAAATGTTCACCCTCGAGTTCAGTTACTAGTGGTGTACCGCAAGGATCTGTTTTGGGGCCACTGCCATTTGTCATTTTTATAATTGACCTGGATGAGGACATAGAAGGATGGTTAGAAAATTTGCAAATGAAACTAAGGTTGGTGAGTTGTGTAGTGCTGAAGGATGTTGCAGGTTATGGACAGACATAGATAAGCTGCAGAGTTGGGCTCAGAGGCGGCAAATGGATTTTAATGCGGAAAAGTGTGAGGTGATTCACTTTGGATGAAGCAACAGGAATAAAGAGTACGGGGCTAATGGTTAGATTCTTGGCAATGTAGCTGAGCATAGAGATCTCTGTGTCCATGTACATAGATCCCTGAAAGTTGCCACTCAGGTCGATTGGGTTGTTTAGAAGGCATATGGTATGTTAGCTTTTATTGGTAAAGGGATTAAGTTTCGGAACCACGAGGTCATGCTGCAGCTGCACAAAATTCTGGTGCGGCCGCACTTGAGTATTGACTACAGTTCTGGTCACCGCATTATAGGAAGGATGTGGAAGCTTTGGAAAAGGTTCAGAGGAGATTTACTAGGATGTTGCCTGGTATGGAGGGAAGGTCTTATGAGGAAAGGCTGAGGGACTTGAGTCTGTTTTCATTAGAGAGAAGAAGGTTGAGAGGCAACTTAATTGAGAAGTAAGATAATCAGAGGGTAGGATGGGGGGGACAGTAAGAGCCTTTTTCCTCAGATGGTGATTGCTAACACGAGGGGACATAGCTTTAAATTGAGGGATGATAGATATAGAACAGATGTCAGAAGTAGCATCTTTACTCTGAGTAGTAGGGGCGTGGACTGCACCACCGGCAACAGTAGTAGGCTCGCCAACCTTAAGAGCATTTAAATGGTCATTGGATAAATGTCTGGATTAAAATGGAATAGTGTAGGATAGATGGGCTTCAGATTGGTTCCACAGGTTGGTGCAACATCAAGGGCTGAAGGGCCTGTACTGTGCTGTAATGTTCTATGACCCATTTGGGGAATTGTGCTGATTCTCAAGACCCATTATTCAGAGTTGCCACAAATATTAATGATGTAATCAACGGACTTAAAGTCAGTGATTTACTCTGATGGAATATAAAATACTATGCAGCTTCCTGTACTCAATCAGAATGACTGTGTTTATTAGAAATAAGTACATTCTAATCACAAGCAAACAGCTTTGAGCTACCAACATGTAGCCATACTACTTGGTTCACTCAGTTGGTTGGATGGATGGCTTAGAGTGATGCCAACAGAATGGGTTCAATTTCTGCATGAGCAAAGGTTACCACAAAGGACTCTACTTCTCAATGTCTCCCCTCCCCTGAGATAAAGAACAAAGACCAAAGAAAATTACCATACGGGAACAGGCCCTTTGGCCCTCCAAGCCTACATTGATCCAGATCCTCTGAACCTGTTGCCTATTTCCTAAGGATCTGTATCCCTCTGTTCCCTGCCCATTCATGCATCTGTCTAGATACATCTTCAAAGATGCTATCATGCCCACCTCTACTACCACCACTGGCAATGCGTTCCAGACACCCACCACCCTCTGCATAAAGAACTTTCCACTCATATCTCCCTTAAACTTTCCCCTTCTCACCTTGAACTCGTGACCCCTAGTAACTGAATCCCCCACTCTGGGGGGAGAGAGCTTCTTGCTATCTACCCTGTCTATACATGGATGATGGGATAGTGTAGGGGACAAGCTGAGAATAGTTCACAGATCGGTGCAATATTGAGGGCGGAACGGCCTGTTCTTCGCTGTATTGTTCTATGTTCTATACCCCTCCATGATTTTGTAGATCTCAGTCAGGTCCCCCCTGAACCTCTGTCTTTCTGATGAAAATAATCCTAATTTACTCAACCTCTCTTCATAGCTAGCACCCTCCATACCAGGCAGCATCCTAGTGAAAGAAAGCATGCCATATGCTGCCTTGACCACACTATCGACTTGTTACCACCTTTAGGGAACAATGGGCCTGAACAACCAGATCTCTCTGTACGTCAGTTTTCCCCAGGGCTTTTCCATTTACCATTTAGTTGACTCTAGAATTGGATCTTCCAAAATGCAACACCATGTATTTCCCAGATTGAACACCATCTGTTATTTCTCTGCCCAACTTTCCAATCTATCTATCTACTGCTGCATTCTCTGACAGTCCCTTCACTATCTGCTACTCTATCAATCTTATTGTCATCTGCAAACTTGCTAATGAGACAACCTACACCTTCATCCAAATCATTTAGGTATATCACAAACAACAGTGGTCCCAGTACGGATCCCTGTGGGAATCCACTTGGCACAGGTCTCCATTTTGGGAAACTCCCTTCCTCTACTCTGTCTCATGTTGCCCAGCCTGTTCTCGATCCATCTGCTAGTTCACCCTGGATCCATTCAACTTCACTTTCTCCATCAACCTATCATTGGGAACCTTGTCAAATGCCTTACTGAAGTCCATGTATATAACATCTACAGCCCTTCCCTCATCAATCAACTTTGTCACTTCCTCAAAGAATTCTCTTAAGTTAATAAGACATGACTTCTGTGCACAAAACCATCCTGGCTATCACTAACGAGCCCATTTTCTTCCAAATGTAAATAGGTCCCATCTCTTAGTATCTTCTCCAGTTGCTTCCCTGCCACTGACGTCAGTCTAACCGGTCTATAATTACCTGGATTATCCTTGCTACCCTTCTTAAAGGGGACAACATTAGCAATTCTCCAGTCCTCTAGGACCCCATCCATGTTCAAAGATGCTACAAAGATATCTGTTAAGGCCCCAGTTATTTCCCCTCTTGCTTCCTTCAGTCACCTGGGTTAGATCCCATCCAGGAGAAAGTGAGGACTGCAGATGCTGGAGATCAGAGCTGAAAATGTGTTGCTGGAAAAGCGCAGCAGGTCAGGCAGTATCTGCCACAAATTCACCTGCACCTTCACACACATTGTCAATTGCATCCGGTGCACCCGATGTGGCCTCCTCTATATTGGGGAGACAGGCCGCCTACTTGCGGAACACCTCTGGGACACCCGGACCAACCAACCCAACCACCCCGCGGCTCAACATTTCAACTCCCCCTCCCACTCCACCAAAGACATGCAGGTCCTTGGACTCCTCCATTGCCAGACCATAGCAACACGACGGTTGGAGGAAGAGCACCTCATCTTCTGCCTAGGAACCCTCCAACCACAAGGGATGAACTCAGATTTCTCCAGTTTCCTCATTTCCCCTCCCCCCCACCTTGTCTCAGTCAAATCCCTCGAACTCAGCACTGCCTTCCTAATCTGCAATCTTCTTCCTGACCTCTCCGCACCCCCATCCCCACTCCGGCCTATCACCATCACCTTGACCTCCCTCCACCTATCACATTTCCAACGCCCCTCCCCCAAGTCCCTCCTCCCTACCTTTTATCTTAGCCTGCTGGGCACACTTTCCTCATTCCTGAAGAAGGGCTTATGCCCGAAACATCGATTCTCCTGTTCCTTGGATGCTGCCTGACCTGCTGCGCTTTTCCAGCAACACATTTTCAGCTCTAGATCCTATCCAGACCTGGGACTTGTCCACCTTAATGCTTTTTAGTATACTTAACACTTCCTCCCTCCTTATACCTAGAGTAATCAAAGATCTATCCCTAACCTCAACATCTGCCATGTCCCTCTCCTTGGTGAATACTGATACAAAGTACTCATTAAGAATCTCACCCATTTTCTCTGACTCCATACATAACTTTCCTTCTTTGTCCTTGAGTGGGTCCACCCTTTCTCCTGTTACCTTCTTGCTCCTTATATATGCATAAAGGCTTTGGGGATTTTCTTTCACCCTGTTTGCTAAAAATATTTCATGACCTCTTTTAACCCTCTAATTCTTTGTTTCAGACTGGTCCTACATTCTCAATATTCTTCCAAATCTTTGTCTGTTTTCAGTTGTCTAGAAATGGTGTATGCTTCCTTTTACCTATTAAATAGTCTCTCAATTTCACCTGTCATCCATGGTTCCCTAATCTTGCCATTTCTATCCCTCATTTTCACAAGGACATATCTGTCCTGCACTCATCAACCTCTCTTTAAAAGCCTCCCATTTATCAAATATAGATTTACCTTTAAATAGCTGCTTCCAATCTACATTCCCCACCTCCTGCCAAATTTTGCTTTCGTTGGCCTTTCCCCAGTTTAGCGCTCTTAGGGCCATTCTCATCTTTGTCCATGAGTATTCTAAAACTTACGGAATTGTAATCACTATTCCCAAGGTAATCCCCTCCTGAAATTTCAACCACCTGGCCGGGCTCAATCCCCAACACCAGGTCCAGTATGGCCCCGTTCCCGAGTGGGACGATGAACATTCTGCTCCAGAAAACCCTCATGGATGCTCCTTACAAATTCTGCTCTAACACTAAGTGAATCTAAGTAAACACCCCTTGGAAAAGTTGAAGTCTTCCAACACTACCACCCTGTTGCTCCTATACCTTTCTATAATCTATTTACATATTTGTACCTCTATCTCACGCTTGCTGTTGGGAGGCCAGTAATATAGCTCCAACATTGTTACTGCACCGTTCCTATTTCTGAGCTCTGCCCATATTGCCTCGCTGCTCGAGTCCTCCATAGTGCCCACCTTCAGCACAGCTCTGATATCCTCTGACCAGTAATGCAACTCCTCCACCCCTTTTACCTACCCCTCTATCCCACCTGAAGCATCTATATCCTGGGACATTTAGCTTCCAATCATGCCCTTCCCTCAACCAAGTCTCAGTAACAGTAATAGTATCATACTCCCAGGTACTAGTCCAAGCCCTAAGTTCATCTGGTTAAACCACCACCAGTTGGTCTTTCTCTAATGAGAGAGCCTATGGTTCAGTGGGACTACAGTTATTTTACTATTTAAAATGCAAATACTCTGTAAACACCTCTAAACATATAGGCACAAATGAACTTGTGAAATCTTATCACAAATACTTTACATTAGAAGGAAAAAGAAACTGGCAAACACAGTTCAATAGCACCAGTCCACAGGGTTTACTGAGATAGATAAGTATTTTGGTTTGCCAGACCTTTCTGTTCTTCAATCTCTTTTCTCCAGGTTCCTTCACTTTTTTGCAGGAGGCACAGATTGATTCACTAGCTCCAAAGTTTTTTAGTTCCTCGTTAAAAGCAACAAAAACAGAAGGGCAAAAAAATAACTGGCTTTCTTTTACCTTTTAGGTTTTGTTACTGCAGAGACACGCACAGGCACACATATAGCCTTCCCTTCCAGGTCGGAGGACACCAGCCCTGAATCGTTTGTACCAATAAGTTGTTCAGGAACTAATCAAAGAGATGTCATTAGGCTGATGACCTTTGACATCCACAATTGATCAGAATTGCACAAACTGATCAATTACTCCTTGCTGGGCAAATCTCATTTCGCTCCTACATTTCCTGATGCTGTGGTTTATACAGACATCTCTGACACTACTTGAACAAAGCAGCAGTGTAAACAGCACACACCGAGTTTCAATGAATTGTTACTAAAAGTGCAACAATACTTCCATAGAACTTTTTGTTTTAAAATGCCCCTTTTTCCATTTCTATCCACAATCAAAAATACAAGGAAATAAAATGAATTAATTCTCTAACCAAAGCCTAAAGGCCTTTTTATACAGACCCAGAGCCAGGCTCCTTGTCATGAGGGACCTGAGTGTGTGGGGGGTGGTGGGTGGAGGACTCCAAGATGTCAATTTAGCATCAGGTCACCTTAACCCATGTAACAGCTGCTGTACACCAAACACACTCCACGTTTGTTCAAACAAATGGACATGTCCAAGAGTATGGAGGGGGTAGACCTCAGGACAGTCAAGGGGAACCGACTGTCACAGCTACAGTCCACATATAGTCACACGGGTCTCACGGTCAAGGATCTGTCCCAGCACAGCCTGGGGAGTGTGCAGAGGTCAGCCCGACATGGACAGACACAGGCATGGGGGTTCATGTGCTGTAAGTCAGGAAGAGGTCAGGGGTCAGCTCTGTCATCTCCAGGGGCTACTGGATGAATGCTGTCAGAGTCTGAGGCAATTATAGTCCTGGGGCTGTCCTTAGTGGTCCGTGGGGAGGGTGAAAGCTGGCTTTTGGGCAAAGGGCAATCACTGCCTGAAGAGATGGGGCAGTTAACACTGGCTTACAAAAGCAGTGATGTGCTGAGGTGGGGAATGGTGAGATACATGGTGGGGGTGGCATGAGGAACAGAATCAGAGGGTATGTAGGTTGTGGGAGGGGCATTCCCTCCACAAAGGGAAGTATGCAGGATGATGATGATGGGAAGGAGTAAGGTTTAATTTCAGGGCTTATGTGGTAACGAGGGAAGTTGGAGGCAGTGATCATAGGGCTGGGTTTCCACTTGCAACGGGGGCTGTCATGATGGCGTAGGGTAAGAAAGAGACATGGCTATGTCCGGAGTGCTCACACGAGTTAAAGACGTATAAAAGCACGCAGAATTTCCCAATTTTCTCAAATTTCAGACCCAGGATGATTGAAAGCACAGATCAAGGGTTTCCATATTTAACAAAAATTACTCATATTTGTTTATAGAATGTGCAGGACGACTGGATTCTAAAGGCCTTTGAACTATCAATTAAAGGTCACCCTTTCCTACAAATGGAAAGGGGAAATAAACTGTTTCTTTTCAGGTATGAAATACTTTATATACTTCAGAGTAAAGACAATTCCCTCCCTTCCGGAGGTCCAATGGTTTCTGCTTATTTCAGCCAGAGGCACGGGCAATTCAGCCACCTGGGAGCCAATCACGTAGCTGTCACTAATAACTAGTCACAACTCCACAGACCAATCAGCAAAATTTTGTACCTTAATCACCATTTGGACACCACTGTTCATAGAATCATAGAATCCCTCCAGTGTGGAAACAGGTCATTCAGCCCATTAAGACCACACCTACCCTCCAAAAGCATCCTGAGATAACTCCACAGAGATTGGTATCCCATCACCAAATTGCCCTTTATTTACATGTGGAGAATCCTTGACAATGGTCCAGCTCCCTCACAGCCAACTCTCAGTGAAATAATTTGGCCTCCCTGTGATCTTAAACTATTGTGCTTGTATTTCTCAGGCAGACCCAGCAAGGGTCACGTGATTGCTTCAATTACAGTCCCAAAATAGTATATTAATCCAAACCAAAGCTACAACCATAAAACATGGCAATGTGATAAAACTCTCAAATATAACAGCTACAGCATATAACTTTGTCGGCTTGGAAATACATCTGACAATTTCCTGGTGAATGTACACCGTATATTATGCAGAGAATGCAGAAAGAGACCCTTCAGTCTATTGTGCCTGCACTAGTTCTATCCCCTAGTGCTAATCTCCTGCCCATTTCCCAGATCCCTGCACACTATCTCGATGTAAATAACCAACCAATGCCTTGAATGCCTCAAATGAACCTACGTCTCCCACATTCCCAGGGGGTGGGTTCCAGATCCTAACCACTCGCTGGGTAAAAATATTTTTTTCTCACATCACCCTTGCTTCATTTGCACATCTCATTCTTTTCTCTTTTTGAGCAGGAAGATCTTCTCCCTATCTATCTGACCTAGCCTGCTCATGATTTGAAAATCTCTATCAGTCTCCCTCTCAGCTGCCTTGTGTCTGGGTAAACAGTTCCAATTCTTCAATCTCTTCTCATCACTGATGTTTCTCATTTTTTGGAACCATTCTTGAAACTCACTCCCGCATTTCCTCTTCAATGCATTTGCATATTTCCTACGTTGTAGTGACCATAACTGGACACAGTACTCTAGCTGAGATCTAATAAGTGGCATGTACAAGTTCAACATCATCTCCGTGCTCTTGTACTCAATGCCTCTATTAATAAAGCCAAGACCACTGTATGCGATTGCACTGATAATATTAACATGCAAAACGTCCTCCCCATATTTTAGCTAATTGATAAAGCCGGTTTGTTCAGAATGGGCTCATATAATGCCCCAAATGAGCAGGTTCTGAAGGTTACTACTGGAGAAAATAGTTTCTGAAATGCTGCACGTTTACAAGATCTCTGAAACCAACAGTGAGTCAAGGCCAAAACATCTGAAACTCAGAGGATGGTGCTCAAGAATGGAAGCTTGGCCAATACATTTCGTTCACCAGCTGTCTTGGCAACTTTTCCGAATGATCTTTATTAAGTTCTGAGTTCTGAGAGCTGGTGGAACAGTGCCTATTGGGAACATGATTGAGGTTGCCAGACCTTCTTGTATCAGGGTTAAAGGACTAATTTTTGAGTTGTGGTAAATGAACAACAGCACAGATGCCTCACGAAACTGATTACACCCTGAGTAACACACTGAGAGACAGCTCAAGGATTGACAAAGAATAATTTATTGATTCACTTTTTACCTGCACATTGATTTACTGAGCTCTCGCATGTAAAACTTTCAAAAAGGGGATGGAACTGATTCCATCATCGTCGCTACTATTGCTGCTGAGAGTGTGACTGCCCATCGCATCACACAATTTATTTCAGTCTGTAGCAAACCTGAAGCTGTTAATTCCCATCAGATGTCTCGTCACTGCATATGTTTTATTTTAACAATTCAAGTATAAATAGATTCTCAGCAAAGTGAACAAGAACCATACCTCCAATAATTACAAGTTGTTACTAAACATTCCTTTAACATAATCAAAAATACGTGAGCACCTCCTAAACATTTTCTGACACTGAGCCACTGACAGCAGGAAAGGACAGGTGGCTGAAGGTTTTAAGGCACATGTTAATTTTTGATCATTTTGATTGATTTTATGCAGGAAGTGTTGTCTGTGTCTCTCAGTTAGTGCATGTTTAAGAGATGTACTGGTGATGTTATCACCATATCACAGCATGTGACCTGAATGCATAAAGCTCTCAGAATCCATTGTAGCTCCAGCCACTTGTAGCCTGACACTGATGGATGCATAATGTTAATTAGAATTAAATGCCTTAATACTAGCCCAGACACTCTGTGCCCGTAACTCTGAATATAATGTTTGAGCTGTAATAAATATTCATTAGTGTCATGGATATCCATGTCTAGGTCTTGTTTTGTAAAGGATAATTTAAGCATGACCACATCAGAGACAGATACCTGGCTACACATCATGAGGAGGCAGAGGTGGAGAGCAGGGGATGCTGACAAAGGCAGTTCCAGATCAAAACCCAGGCAACTGCAGACATGAAGGTACATCAGAACAAATTGGAATGACCACACAGATGTTGTGTTTTAGAGATTGGAGAAGGGGAAGAGATAGGGAGGAGTGTAGGGGCTGGAGGAGGTGACATAGATAGGCAGGGTTTGTAGGGGTTAGGGGAAGGTGACAGATAGGGAGGGAGTGTAGATGCTGGAGGAAGAGACAGAGATAGGGAGGTCTGTAGAGGCTGGGGAAGGTGATAGAGATAGAGAGGAGTGTAGGGGCTGGAGGAGGGGACAGAGATAGGGAGATGAGTTAGAAAAAGATAAAAGTTGAAGAGACCATAGTCCCAGAGAGAGATGGCAGTTGGTGATATAATCTGAAGGGTCCATCAGACCACAAGTAATAATAACAGGACCAGGCCACCTATATCATCCAAGATGGCGATAGATTCAGAGTTCCCAGCTGGAACTCATTCACTCCATTTTTTTTCCTTTTTTTCTCTTTTAGTGTTTTTTTTTCTTCTTTCTTCTTAACTCTAGTCCTTGAGTCTTGAGTTAAGTCATCACAGACCATTGGCCTCAGCACAGATTCCCTCAGCACGGACTCCCAGCCTCAGCACGGATTCCCTCAGCATGGCTTCCCTCAGCATGGACTCCCAGCCTCAGGAGCCTTGAGATAAACCCCAATGTGGTATTCCTTGAGTCTTGAGTTAAGTCATCACAGACCCCTGGCCTCAGCACAGATTCCCTCAGCACAGACTCCCAGCCTCAGCACGGATTCCCTCAGCATGGCTTCCCTCAGCATGGACTCCCAGCCTCAGGAGCCTTGAGATAAACCCCAATGTGGTTTGGAACTGAGGTGCTGGCGTGGACTGGGTTAGAAGAATTGTTATTCTGGACTTTAGATTTCTTTATTTTTCTAATTTATTTTTAAGAATCTGTCCCTTTGTATCTATTAGCTCCCTTTTTGTACCTAAGATGACACCATAAGTGGCAACCTATGAATGTTTCATTGTACTCGTGTGTACGTATGACAATAAAGTCGAAGAGTGTGTTATTGGAAAAGCACAGCAAGGTCAGGCAGCATCCGAGGAGCAGGAGAATCGATGTTTCAGGCATAAGCCCTTCATCAGGATCATCAGGCTTATGCCCGAAATGTCAACTCTCCTGCTCCTCGGCTGCTGCCTGACCTGCTGT
Source organism: Chiloscyllium plagiosum (assembly GCF_004010195.1). Classification (NCBI taxonomy): domain Eukaryota; kingdom Metazoa; phylum Chordata; class Chondrichthyes; order Orectolobiformes; family Hemiscylliidae; genus Chiloscyllium; species Chiloscyllium plagiosum. The sequence continues at coordinate 63,201,864 of NC_057729.1, read as the reverse complement.
GCTTTTCCAGCACCACACTCTGGACTCTGATCTCCAGCAGCTGCAGCCCCCACTTTCTCCGTATATGACAATAAAGCTGATTCTAATTCTAGGCCATTCATTCTCTCGAACCTGCTCCACCTTTCAATAGGAAGATAGTTGATCTGCCAGTTCTCACATCTACTTTCCCTTCCTCCCTCCACCCCATCCCTGGAATCTTTGATTCACCAACCAGTCAATAATCTATCTGGCTCAGCCTTAAATATGCACAAGGACTCTGCCTCACAGCTCTCTGTGACAATGAGTCCCAAAGACCTTCATTCCTCTGAGAGAAGAAATTCTTCCTCCACTCAGTCTTGAATTGGTGCCTCCTTTATGAATAGTGTCCACCTCTTGCTGTTTCTGATGTTGTTATGCTCAGTGAATTCCCTACACAAGGTAACTGACCTGTGTGAGTTCTCAGCAAATGTTTCCATCTTGAAGTCTCTCCTCCCAGCTCAGGGGTCACCATGCCTCAGTTGGGGGTCAAGGTTGACAACGTGGGACTTTCATAGAAAGCTCAGAGGGGAGTAGGGGCAGTTCAAAGCAGATCTGACTGAAGTGAGATACAAGAATAATCCCTCCGAGAAAAAGAAAGCAGTGAAACAGTGTAGTTTGTGAAATTTCATGGCCAGAAGTATTTGGGTAAAACTCTGCAAGATCATTAAAAAAACTGAGGAAGCCTAAACTCTCAGTTGTGTGCACATGCAAGGAAGAGAGCCTCACAGCTCAGAGGGCAGGGAGCATGGAGCTGGGTGAGATATTAATCAAATGAATCAATTTACCAATAATTTAGATTTTCCTCAGCCCCAGTTCTACAGCGAAACATCCTGACCTTTTCTTGAGGCAAAAATGTTCAACCAAGGGTCAAGGGTGAAATAACCCCACAGAGACTGGTATCCTATCACCAAATTCCCCTTTATTACATATGGAGTGTTCTTGACACTAATCCAGCTCCCACAGAACCAGCTCTCAGAGTTAACAGGATATTGGACATGCCTGTTTCTTTTTTTTTGTATAATGTGACATTTTCTCTTTCCTTCCTTAATATCTGTATTAATGGTTTGCAGAAATTTGAGGAATTGTTCAAGTGAGAGATAGACAAATGATTTTTTGCGAAAGTGATGAGTTTGGTTTCAAATGTGAAGTAGGTCCACAGCAGTCGATATCCCATCCCCAAGTCACCCATTTATTTACACTTGCATAGTACCTGACACTGTTCAAGCTCTCTCAGAGTGAACAGAACCTTTGACAGTCCTGATTTTTTTTGTGTGTGAGACAGTGGAAGACACAAGGTGACATTCCTATTTCTTTTTTTTCTCTTTTTTTCAGTTGTGAGAGCTCCTGGTTATTTTTTTTTTCTTTCTTTTTCTTACCCCCACACTGCCGCCTAACTGTGGTAGTGCTTATTTTTTTCCCCCCAGCACCCATGTGTGTGTGCAGGTGTGAGACAACATTCCTGTTTCTATCTGTCAGCCAGTGCTCCCTGAGTGGACCAGGTTAACAGCCCCATTTGGGGAACTCATATTCTATGAGGTCTACTTAGTTGACCTCATTACAATCAGTACAAAGGGCATTTTAGTTGTTGTGAAAATATTAAATCTTTAAATACTGCAACCGAACTGCAGGTTTCTAAATAATTAAAATAATAAGCCAGATATTTTAAAATGACACTATTGTGTTCAGGCAGTGGGTGAGTTGTAAGATCTGTATCATGAGGAAATAATTATCTCATTCATTCAAGCAAAATGTGAATATGTTGGAACTGCCTGAGACATCCCAGTGACTTACTCCACCTGCATTGTGCCTACTGCCATATTGTACTGGCATTTCTCAGATTTAATTATTCTCTTCTTTTCTTTTTTAAAGTGTCTCCTCAGAATTGTTATCAGACTTAACCGAGCACCTTTGCAGCACCAAAATCACAGCAATCTTTTTTTTTCCCCCTTTTTTTAACTAGTAGCCACCATAAGTAAAATTTCTCTGATCCTGTTAATCAATCCTCATCATCACAGTATTTATTACAGTCCCTTCCACTTGTCGCCTGGATGCAATGCACTGGTTCAAAATCATGTTCTGTCATTTGGTGGAAATGTGCTCTTGGCTTTAGACACTGCACTTTAATTTGTTTATTTGGATTAGGAACAGTTTCCGGCACCTATAATACAGCTTCATGGCAGCCTGCAGGAACACAATGATTTTCCGGCCCAGTACCCTTCATTAACAACCTTCCACATTCAATTAACAGGCAAGCACTTAGCAATTATGCCCATTATTTATTTAATGATTGCAAAATCAGTTCATTTACTTTGGCTTTCTAATTCAACAATATTTCAATCACTTTAGTATTCAAAAGATTATCTTTAGTCCATTCATCAAGGTGAGATGAAGATGAAGTAATTGCTAACTCCAGCATGTGTGTTCTTGTCAGTGTAATAGAAGGGACTGTTTCCTGGGTTTGTTGAGATTTTCATCACATTAAAATACGGAGCAAATTGTTGGACTTTATGTCACAAATGTGATTGCACAATCTCATCAGAAAGGAGCCTCAGAGCAGCAATGACATGTTGTACAGACAAAAATGGACTCAAAAACAACAGATCTTTAGACAGCACTTTAATAAAATGAGACTTCTCATGATACTTTACAGCAGTGTTAGAAAATGAAAAATGACATTGAGCCCCATCAGGAGCCCCCTGTGCAGAATCAGGTGTGTTTTTGATAAAGTGTCAGTTCCATCAAGTCTCCTGGACGGTTTATCTCCATGAGTTTGAGTGTACTCCATGCAACATCTCACTAATCTCACCTCATTAACAACCTCCCCCGCCTACCTCATTAACAACCTGCCCTGCCTACCTCATTAACAACCTGCCCTGCCTACCTCATTAACAACCTGCCCCATCTACAATACCTCCCTCGCCTTATTCTAGCGTCGTGCTACAACTCACAGTCTGCGAAACAACTCACCTCTTTATTGGCATCTCAGGCACCAGCACCATCTTTAAATGACCATTGTGCACCCAGCCAAGCATGTTGAGTCCAGTGTTGACCTTCAGGGTAACTGCCATTAATCCTGGAGCTGAGGAACAGAAGGGAAAATGGGTGCCCGCTCTGTGGGCAGTGTCCTGGAGCTCCAGCTGGACAGGACACCCTTTTCCCCTCCCCGGGTCCAGCAGTATACAGGGGACATGTGACCCCAGAACCTACCCAGCATGGTCTGATATTTCCCCAGCCATGGATCAGTGTCTGCAGGAATGCCCAGTGCTGCAGGAAGGAGGTCAATGTCCTTCGCCACTCCACCAGGATAGGTGTCACCATCTTCTCTCTGATATCTCATCCTCATTGTCTCTCTGTCATTACACCCACCTCCCCCTCAAAGGTCATCCTCTCCCACAATCACTATTACCCACAACATCCTCCCTCCCTCAACCACTCCAACCCCCGACACCACTAACCCTGCATGCTCCCTGTGCTGCCCACTCACTCAGGACAAATCACCCCCTTCACTAACAGTAACAGCTGATCCACCCACTTTCATCTCCATTAATACCCATCTTGTCCCCAATCCTGCAGGGAAACAGCCCCCAATGGGAGCAGAGAGATTCAAGATAGATGATGGGCTGGATAATATTCACCCTGTAACGGGGAGAGGTTCCTGGCTCTGACCGTCCCGAGAAGCAGACAGACAGTGTCCAAGCTCCTGGACTGGTCCCACAGGCTGCCCCTGATGTAGCGTGGTGGAACACCCTGACTGGTGCTATTCCCTTTGGCTGGATTGAGGCCTGCTAACAACTAGGGCTGAAAATGTGTTGCTGGAAAAGCGCAGCAGGTCAGGCAGCATCCAAGGAGCAGGAGAATCGACGTTTCAGGCATAAGCCCTTCTTCAGGAATCATTCCAAAACGTCGATTCTCCTGCTCCTTGGATGCTGCCTGACCTGCTGCGCTTTTCCAGCAACACATTTTCAGCTCTGATCTCCGGCACCTGCAGTCCTCACTTTCTCCTGCTAACAACTAGGCCCAGCCTCGTGCCTTTGTGTCCACACGGAAGGGCCCAGTGATGTGGTATAGCGATAGTGTGAGCCTGGTCTCAGGCTGAGGGGCACAGTGCAAAAGGGAAAAGGAAGGCAGGGGTGCTGTGAGTAATAGGGTAGGCTCAGAGTGAGTGAGTGAGTAATTGAGTGAGTGAATGAATGATCAGAGTGTGTGAGTGAGTGAGTGAGTGAATGCTCTGTGAATGGGGAGTGAGGATCACAGATGGGGATACAGCCTGGGACAGTCCCTGAGCTGGGGGTGGTGTGTCCCTGAGCACACAGTGTCCTTGCTGTAGCGTTACAATGAGAGTTCCTGGGGCAGGCCGAGGGGCACCATCGAAGGGCAGAAACATAGGGATGGACCATGAGGGGTCATCAAGGCTGGCACATTTCAGAGGTGAATGTGGGGTGGGAGTGGCCAATGCCATGGAGCCTACCTTGAGAGGTTGATACCATAGTCGCAGGTGAGGTGCCGGAAGATTAGAGGTTGGCTAACGTGCTGCTACTGTTTAAGAAGGGTGGTAAGGACAAGCCAGCGAACTATAGACCAGTGAGCCTGACCTTGGTGGTGGGCACGTTGTTGGAGGGAATCCTGAGGGACAGGATGTACATGTATTTGGAAAGGCAAGGACTTATTAGGGATAGTCAACATGGCTTTATGCGTGGGAAATCATGTCTCACAAACTTGATTGAGTTTTTTGCAGAAGTAACAAAGAGGATTAATGAGGTCAAAGCGGTAGATGTGATCTATATGGACTTCAGTAAGGCGTTCAACAAGGTTCCCCATGGGACACTGATTAGAAGGGTTAGATTTCGTGGAATACAGGGAGAAATAGCCATTTGGATACAGAACTGGCTCAAAGGTAGAATACAGAGGGTGGTGGTGGAGGGTTGTTTTTCAGACTGGAGGCCTGTGACCAGTGGAGTGCCACAAGGTTCGGTGCTGGGTCCACTGCTTTTCATCAATTATATAAATGATTTGGATGCGAGCATAAGAGGTACAGTTAGGTTGCTGAACAAAGAGACCTTGGAGTGCAGATTCATAGCTCCTTGAAAGTAGAGTCGCAGGTAGATAGGATAGTGAAGAAGGCATTTGGTATGCTTTCCTTTATTGGTCAGAGTATTGAGTACAGGAGTTGGGAGGTCATGTTGCGGTTATACAAGACATTGGTTAAGCCACTGTTGGAATATTGCGTGCAATTCTGGTCTCCTTCCTATCGGAAAGATGTTGTGAATCTTGAAAGGGTTCAGAAAAGATTTACAAGGATGTTGCCAAGGTTGGAGGATTTGAGCTGCAGGGAGAGACTGAACAGGCTGAGGCTGTTTTCCCTGGAGCATCGGAGACTGAGGGGTGACCTTATAGAGGTTTATAAAATTAAGAGGGGCATGGATAGGATAAATAAGCAAAGTCTTTTCTCTGGGGTCGGGGAGTCCAGAACTAGAGGGCATAAGTTTCGGGAATAACTAGGGGAAAGATATAAAAGAGACCTGAGAGGCAGCTTTTTCACGCAGAGGGTGATACGAGTATAGAATGAGCTGCCAGAGGAAGTGGTAGAGGCTGGTACAATTGCAACATTTAAAAGTCATCTGGATGGGTATATGAATAGGAAGGGTTTGGAGGGATATGGGCCAGGTGCTGGCAGGTGGGACTAGATTGGGTTGGGATATCTGGTCAGCGTGGACGAGTTGGACCGAAGGGTCTGTTTCCATGCTGTCCATCACTATGACTCTAAGTAGGCAACATGGAGGGGTTTCTCAGGCAGCTGTGGGCTGAGGATGTTCTGTCCATGCTCAGACTTCCATGTCAAGGTTTCTTGGTGTTTGGTTTGCAAGCAGTGGATAGTGCGACTAAAGGCTGCATATTAAGGAGCTGAGATGTGAAGTTAATAAGGATATTAACAAGTATTAATTCCCTCAATAAGTAACCCACCGCAGCTCAATGAGAATCTCACCTCAACACCCAGAAAGTTGCTCAAAGGTGCACTGAGATGTTGCTAACTCACAGGACATCCTGTGCAATTCTGTTCTGTTTCATACCATGGCATACACTGTTCATGCCTGTCAACTTTAATGTCCGATATGTGAGTTAAATATGCAGAGTGGGTCAAGAAACTGGTAAATATTGACATTGACAATGCACCCATCTGTATTTACCAAAAAAACACCAACATCCCTCAAATTGTCTTAGATTACATTAGATTAGATTACATTACAGCGTGGAAACAGGCCCTTCGGCCCAACAAGTCCACACCGACTCGCAACCCACCCATGCCCCTACATTTACCCCTTACCTAACAATTCACCTGACCTGCACATCTTTGGACTGTGGGAGGAAACCCACACAGACACGGGGAGAATGTGCAAACTCCACACAGTCAGTCGCCTGAGGCGGGAATTGAACCCGGGTCTCAGGTGCTGTGAGGCAGCAGTGCTAACCACTGTGCCACCATGCCGCCCATATTCATGTTGGAGAAACAATTGTTCCAGTTTTACAACTTTATTTTCCACCCTTACCCTGAATAGTGCACCTCTCCAGATGTCATCAATAACTCATCAAATCTCATCCACAAACTTTGCTTTTGCCAAAGTGAGCCATAAAACACACTGTGACCATATAAAAGCCCTTTCAATAATCTCAAACAAGCACCTTCAGAATGAGTGAGTGAGTGAGTGATCCAAAAGACTTTCAGAGGCCCTTACCAAGCATTGACCAATGCCAGAGTTTTGGGATTTCATCCTCTCAATCCAGTCCCTGAAGTCAGGGTAGGTATGTCTTCAGGCAATTGTAAGGAAGATTCCAGTGTGTTGCACAGAAACTCTTCACAGGAAATAGAGGTCAGCTTCAGCATTACAGCAATGATTTTTCACAACTTTTAATTCAACCAAGGGTGTTTTTTTTTCACTGGGAGGTAATGAGTACCCCCCCTCACTTACGAAAGGAGCACACAATAATGAACTGATAAAATACAAAAAGAACTGTAACATATCAAATGAAGATGTCATTTACAGGAAGGAACAGATGATTCCTGCCCCTTTGCGTGAAGATGGGAGTGTTGTGAGAATGGTGAATTTGTTTAAAAGCCACCCTTCCTCTCTGTCTGACAATAGATAAGTTTTAATTCTTTTTTAATTCATTTGTGGGATGTGAGTGCCACTGTCTGGGCCAGCATTTCTTAGCCGTTCCTGGTTGCCTTTGAGAAGGTTTTGGGTGAGCTGCCTTCTTGAATCGTTAGAGTTCATGTGTTGTTGGTTGACCCACAATGCCATGAGGGAGGCAATTCCAAACAAGTGAGAAATTCTATTCTTAATGAGCATGATGTTGTAGAAAAGTTGACCAACGAGATGGGAAATAGTGGGGTGTGCACACTGATTTTAAAGGTATGTATCTAATCTGGGATCCAGTAGGAATTTCTGATTTGAGCAGAATAAACTCCGATAGTGTATCACAATGTGGCACCACATTTCCACCTGTCTCTGAACTCCTTCCCTCCTGCTCTACTGAGGTCTGACCCAATACAGAGTGAGATGATTCTGAAAACCAGAATTAGTTTTGAAGATTCTGAAGGTTAGAATTGGAACTGAATTCATTGCTCCACTGCTGGCAGCACAGGACAGGCGAGAGCCAAATCAAATCATAATACACAACGGTCCCATCATAGAGGGATTTTCTTCACAGAAAAATCCTTCACTTGTCTGACAAGACACCATGACAGATATGCAAATTCAATAATTAAATAATACCAACAAGGAAATCTCAACCAATAAAAAGAAAATTGAAACAGACAATTTGCAATTTTTGTACTTATAAGAGCAAAGCCATTTGCAATGAAGAGATTTAATGAGTGAACCTTGATGAATGCTTGTTATCTTACCCAAGGGTCTCATTACATCAGTGAGATGTCAACATGTGTTACAAGGCAAAGACACATTGACAGATTTGGTTTCAAATTTTAAGAAGGTTTTCTGAATGTGCAAGACTTTAAAGAATCTCTCTTTACAATTTATGATCACTGCAAGATTAGTCATTCCCACAGACAATGATCAGGAGGTTCAATGATTAAATCATGTACATTAACTGGAAGGTGGAAATAAGATTTATCTCACAGAGCAATAGTGAGGCAATACAATAATCCTGAGTTTACACAAAAGGTCAATTTCACAAAATTTCTCTTCACAGCAACGTATAAAGTGAAGATTTGATATTCCCCACCAGGGGATGATCCAAAGGCTCTCTACTTTTCCTTGCAAAGATTCCTGTACAGTCTCCTTCTGCCACTTCCCTTTCTTGTTTGGAGTCTGGTTGACCTGTTATTGGTTGCCTTCACTCAGCATCATTGCATAATCAGTGCCATCAGAGTTTCCTTCATTGTGTGTCATACCTTGGTCTGAGCTGGTCCCTGTGCCTTTACAATGTCAGACCATGATCAATCATGGTTTTACATGACCAGGACTCATTGCACATCTTCAAAGTTTTGCTGCTATCCAGGGTTCTGACTTACACTCTGTGTCCAGTGCATGGATCTCTACCTGCTTACTGCTCTTGTGTGTCTCTCTCATTCTCCTCTGTCTTTGAAGAGGAATGTTTTGAGGTTTTCTCATTCTCACCATTATGGGTGTGATTTGAATCATATGAATAGTTACGATGCTAAGTTCAGTACATCCTGGTAACTTTGTCACAGCTGGATGATTGGTACGTACCGAGGGGGAGATTTCAGAAATACAAGCAAGAACTAATGTTGGCTATAGAGTGATTGCACCATTGCATGGAATTGATGATTCATTATAGACTGAGATTATACCATGAAACACCATATGTTGGGTATGTTCCACAACGGTCAAATGTTGGCAATTGCTCCTGCATGGATGTTGATTTTCAGGTTTATGTTTGTGATATTACATTTGTGAAAGCCTTTGATTGTCTTATTACTGTGATATATGTCACTGACACGATGAAAGGTTTGGCCATTTTTCAAAAGTTTTTTTTTCTGGTTTTGTTGGTCATTCACTTTGTTAGATCTGTTTGTGGCACACTGTGCTGTCAGCATTGAGGTCTTGTACCACCTTGTTAGTCACCTGGCACTTGCTCCAGGATCCCAACTTTCTGCACATGTGCAGCCCATGGCCTGTAAGCCTTGTAGGTGAGGCTGGTCTGCCACCCAGCTCCATGCTGGGCTCCATCCTGCTGCACTGAGTCAATGGCACTGGTCTTTTCTCTTGCCCGGATCTTTTCTCAACTGGCCAACTCAATTGGCCTCACAATGAGTTCTTCTTCAGAATTATCACACTCAAATCTTTTGCTGCAGAATCTGATGACAAAGGCACCTATAAACTTTTAGGTTCCTGCCTGTTCTACATAAGTTGAACTTTGTTAATCTGGAAATTGATTTGTACCTTGACCTGGTCCTCAATAACTCTGTAGAATGTCTTTATTTTATCTTTGTCATCTTCTGAAAGACGAAAACAAATTCATTTGCAAAGGCCCTCATTGCAGGTGACATGGGGGAGATTCAGAGGTATATTGTTGGGATCAGTTATGACTTGGTGTGAAGTCAAACTGCATTTGCTGTTTGAACAGTTGTCATTGAGTGAAGGTATCACTTGCTTTCCAACACATGACCAAACGTTTACCTGCTATTTCTTGTTGCACATTAGTGGTTATTTATTTCATAAAGCAGAGTGTAGACCTTGGTAACTCTTGTCTTTTAATTCTTTCTTTTGTTTTGATTTTACTTTACTTTTCATTATTGTGTCGATGCAATTTTTCCTAAGTGTGGGTTCATACCTTTAAGAGCAAAAAGCCTGCAATATGTCATGTCCCCACTAGAGGGAGATTGCACCAAATAGAGAGTGATGCTGTCACATCAGCTTTGGTGTCAAATTGAATGCCATTATTTGACAGAATCAACTGACCATTGCACACAGGTAAGCTCCTTTAGGTTTAAAAAAAACACACAATTTTTAGCACATAAAGTGCACTTTACTTGAACAGGAGAACTCTGTGGCTAACTGAAAGCATTTTCTGTTGGTCAATGTTGGCTTAAGCCCTATTGGCAGACTGTCAGCTGCTGGTTTTGCTTTTAACCTGTAAAAAGGTCTTAACGTTTATGTCGGAGAGCAGGCTGATTATTTTTACTACAATAGTGCAAGGCTTGTTCATTACAGTTGGCTATTTGAATGCTCTATGATACAGGGATATCTAATCTTCAGTGAAGATTCTTTCATGAACAGTTATTGTGTTTATACTCTATCACACAGCCACCACGACATGGTGAAATCTGAGGCCTGGTGACCTATAGTGATTGTGATGTGATGCTTATGTGAGCTTATGGAGCAGATGAATGAAGCATGGGTGACGTTGCTGCTGAAAATGACAGCTCGTGATGACTATATACAAACACAACAATCAGAGGCACTTATGTGTCTGGGCTGAAGCTAAGCAGTTCAGTGGTACTGTATATGGAGCAGATGAATGAAGCATGGGTGACGTTGCTGCTGAAAATGACAGCTCGTGATGTCTATATACAAACACAACAATCAGAGGCACTTATGTGTCTGGGCTGAAGCTAAGCAGTTCAGTGGTACTGTACCATACATCACTCCCACCCCTACCCCATGTAGGCCATGTAACAAGGGGATAAGATTCACTGGGATGGAAACTGAGACCCTTAATCAATATTTCCAATCAACCTGTTTCCAGATGGTATCACACACACCTCTGGAGCAGGTGGGACTTCAACCCAGATCTCTGGGCCCAGAGGTGGGGACACTACCCTGTACCACAACATTCTATGACAGCTTTGTACTGTTCGATCGCTGTGATTTTGCAGCCTCTACACTAATGTCTTGGAAGGCTGTTCCTCAGGTCTTGCTTATAGCCCCATGCTCCTGATGGTTGGTGATGAAATGGAATGATTATGGACAGATTGGAGAACTTTGTCTGCTCCTCAGTCTGTCCAATGTAACCACCAACAGGCAGACATAGAAGGGATCATTAAACTCGACAGCTTGTCCCTCTTCTGTGGACTCCCTTTAAGCCTGTGAGTCCCTGAATAGGGAGCACTCAATATCCATCAGTATGGTTGGGACTTTCTACAAATGATGGGTGCCCCAGGGTCTAAAGGTCATGGTGAACCCAGGAAACATTTTCATTTAATTTAGAGAAATTCCCTTTTGAAGTTTCTGTAATCGTGTCATTTTTATTGGTGATCACCTTGTTCTGTGTTTTGTTATCTGTTGGCTTGATTGAAATAGTCCATTTTTAATTTTGGTTAGTTTCTTTTGGAGTAGGATGACAGTGTCTTCCTTTCAGAAAGAGGGTTCTAATTGTTCCAGCTATTCAGAGGCGATCCAAGAAAGAGCTTTTTTGAACGTGTCTGTGGTTGAGTCAGAACTTTTGAGGAAATCCATTTCTAGTTTCTAGTTTCTCATTCAATGTGAACTATGACGTTCAGAGCATGTCACAATAATTGTGTGAAGGAGGCGGAGAGTAGAGTCCATGTGAGAATTGAGAGCTGAATATTTAGTTGCCGTGCAGAGAAAAGACTGCAGATGACCTGAATCCTGCGTAGGACATGTAGAGT
>NC_057729.1:63187758-63189735 GCF_004010195.1 Chiloscyllium plagiosum | reverse complement strand
GACAAACCAAGCCATGGAAAATTGTCAAGGTACTTCTGAAAGGTGAAAATTTACATCAACACTTAAAAACCTACAGAAGGCAGAAATGAATAAATAATGAATCATAATATTCCAAATAAAAATGTTCAGGTGTCTGACGAAGAGGCAGAGCTCCGAAAGCATGTAATTTCAAATAAACCTGTTGGACTAAAACCTGGTTTCTTAGGACTTCAGCCTTTGTCCACCCCAGTCCAACATCGGCACCGACATCATTAATTTGAATTGTTGACAGTTAGATACAGTGAAATTGCCAAATCGAGAAATGACTAAATAGTTAACATGGAAAGATTTTCAGAACTTTGGATGGGAGGGCAGGGAAGTAATTAGATAGTTTTTGAAAGACACAGCACTAGAATGATGGGCCAAATGGTCTCCATCTGTCCAGTCAGATTCTGTGGCACTGGCGTTGCCCACATCACTTTAAAATTAGGTAACAGCTCTGAAATCTTTCACACCTTTCAACAAGCAATCCATGTTTCAACTACTGTTTGAGAGTCTGCTCATTTGATCCACATTTTCCAAGTCCTTAAAGTCGACTGAGATTTCAGTAAGACCCAGACAACGCAAAAGTATCCAATTTTAAAAGCATAAAGATTGAGAGGGCATAGATTTAAAGAGATGTGCAAAAGAAGCAAGGGTGATGTGAGGGAAAATATTTCACCCAGTGAGTAGTCAGGGTCTGGAATGCAGTGCCTGGAAATGTTTTGGAGGCAGGTTCAATTCAAAAAGACATTGGATGGTTATTTGGCTGGAAATGGTATGCACGGAAATGAGGGAAAAGGTAGGAGCTTGTTACTCACTCGAAGAGCCAATACAGGCACCAGGAGGAAAGTGACCTCCTTCTGCATGCAACCAACTCTGTGATTCTCTACTGTCAGTTGGTTTTATAGATGGAGATAATGCGTGTGGCATGAACAGGTTATTGAAATGAGATGATAGAATTAGAATCCCTACAGCGTGGAAACAGGCCATTTGGCCCAACAAGTCTACACCGACCCTCCAAAGAGTAGCCCACCCAGAACCATTCCCCTATCCGATATTTGCCCCTGACTAATGCACTTAATCTACAAATCCCTTTGGACAAGTTAGCATGGAAAATTTACCTAACCTGCAATGTTTTCTCCCACCTGGACTATGGGAGGAAACCAGAGCGCCCAGAGGAAACCCACACAGACATGAAGAGAATGTAGGCAAAAGTGAGGACTGCAGATGCTGGAAACCAGAATCTAGATTAGAGTGGTGCTGGAAAAGCACAGCAGGTCAGGAAGCATCCGAGGAGCAGGAAAATCGACGTTTTCCGCAAAAGCCCTTCATCAGGAGGCTGGAATCGAACCCGGATCCCTAGCACTGTGAAGCAGCAGTGCTAACCTCTGAGCCACCGTGCTGTAATGTTGAAGGTAGTGAGTACAAACCCATGAACAAATGCAAGGATTACCCAGAGTGAGTGCATTGTGACGACAATCAGCATTTAACGCAGGTCTGATACCAGTGTCGACCTTTATAACCCGAACAGCAGCCAATGGCCTCTTTTGTTATTGCTCAACAGGGTGACCTCACAGCAGCCCTCATGAGCCCAATCGACATGGTTCATCTGGAGTGACAGTCAGGGCATTGGCTCTGTTCCAAAGGTTAGTGCTTCAATTTCTCACTTTTTTTAGTGCCTTCTACAATTATTTCAACTTACAAAGAACGACATAGACTGATGTTTCTGAAGCTGAAGGGGGTTTGTTTTTTGAGTATGAGGCTTTTGCACCAAATTACCCCTCCCAGACACGAGAGCAGTAACAGACATTTCCCTCGTGATCCAGCAAGCCTGGCAGAATGGCCAGGGGTTATACCGAGTAGGACAAGCTGACAGAACAGGGAGGGTGGAGCCAGGGAGGGGGGACAGAGAGGGTGGAGCCAGGGAGGAGGGACAGAGAGGGGGGAGCCAGGGAG
>NC_057729.1:63175723-63186799 GCF_004010195.1 Chiloscyllium plagiosum | reverse complement strand
GGGACAGAGAGGGGGGAACAGAGAGGGGGGAGCTAGGGAGGAGGGAGCCAGGGAGGAGGAAGACAGGGAGGGGGGGACAGAGGGGGGGGGGGGGACAGGGAGGGAGGAACCAGGAAGGGGGGAGCCAGGGAAGAAGGTGACAGGGAGGACTCTCAGCAGGAATGCATTTCCAGCCAAAGTTAAGAGAGCAATTCTTCCACCAGTGAAGAAAATTGAATATAAATACCTTCCACTGGCTGTAGCCAGGAGTGGAACCTCAGAGCTGAGAATATACACCATGGTCTGTATCTCTGCAGATAGTTCCCATACTTCCTCTGTCTCTTCCAAGGCTGCAGTTGGAGTTCAGCACATTTCACAATTTGATTGTTCAAGGGAAGCCACTGAGGCTGTCTGTACGCTCAGTGTCAAAGACATTTCAGTCTCTCTCACTGGAGACAAGTGAAATAAGCAATGTGTGCTTCCCTCATGATGCAGGGAGCGTTTGTTTGAATCTACCGATTCAGGAACTGCAAACCATTCTGCTCCCTCAGTGCCTAGCCCCTGTGTAGCCATAGGTAGAGAACCAGATTCTGGATTAGTGGTTCTGGAAGAGCACAGCAGTTCAGGCAGCATCCAAGGAGAGAACCATTCAGGTGAATGGCTCTTATCCTGTAAGTGGTCATGGGTATTCACTGGACAGCAGTCTACTGCGCCAACAAATGATGGGATGGTTACTGGATGACGAGAACAACCTGTTAAACTCATACAGCCGTGCAGCATGGAAACTGACCCTTCAGTCCAACCCGTCCATGCCAACCAGATATCTCAACCCAATCTAGTCCCACCTGCCAGCACCCGGCCCATATCCCTCTAAATCCTTCCTATTCATATACCCATCCAGATGCCTTTTAAATGTTGTAATTGTACCAGCCTCCACCACATCCTCTGGCAGCTCATTCCTTACATAAACCACCCTCTGTGTGAAAAAGTTGCCTATCAGGTTCCTTTTATATCTTTCCCCTCTCACCCTAAACCTATGCCCTCTAGTTCTGGACTCCCCTACCATGGGGAAAACACCTTGGCTATTTACTCTATCTATGCCCCTCATGATTTTGTAAACCTCTATAAGGTCACGCCTCAGCCTTTGATGCTCCAGGGAAAACAGCCCCAGCCTGTTCACCCTCTCCCTATAGCTCAAATCTGGCAACATCCTTGTAAATCTTCTCTGAACCCTTTCAAGTTTCACAACATCCTTTCTATTGGAGAGAGACCAGAATTGCACACAGTGGCATATCCAATGTGCTGTTCAGCCACAACGTGACATCATAGCTCATGATGCTAGTTCCAACTCATGTACACGTGTCTGTCATCTATGTTCTCAGGGTGGTGCTGTTACACAAAGCATTGATGTGCTGTCAAAATGGTTCCAACATTGATCCCAGCCAGAGGATTATTACTGTGCTCAGAACATACAAACAAGGAACAGGAATAAGCCATTCAGCCCTTCATGCTTGCTCCACCATTGAATAAGATCAACTCAACATTCCTGTATCTCTTTGTTAATCTTTCTTCCCCTTGGTCATCAAGAATCTCCCTCCCTCTTTCTTAAAAACAGTTAACGATTCAGCATTCACTGCCTTTTGAGGCAGGAACTCCAAAGGCTCAGAACTCCTGAGAGAGAAAATGTTTCTTATCTCTGTCATAGATGCCTAGCCCTTCATTTTGAACCGAGTATCCCAATGTCACTGTGTGTTATATTGGAACAGCCCAGCAGCGAGCACTGAGAAACTGACCAGATTTTCTCTTTTTTTAAGCTATTGTTGAGGGATAGATGTTGGTCAGGTCAAGGGGAGAACATGCTCCTCTCCTTCAAACAATATCATTGATAGTGGCTGATGGTTGGGTGGCATTGTGGCTCAGTGGTTAGCACTGCTGCCTCACAGCACCAAGGGCCTGGGTTCAATTCCAGCATCGGGCAACTGTCTGTGTGGAGTTTGCACATTCTCCCAGTGTCTGCGTGGGTTTCCTCCCACAGTCCAAAGATGTGCAAGTTAGGGGAATTAGCTGTGCTAAATTGCCCATAGTGTTCAGGGATGTATAGGTTAGCTACATCAGCCGATAGAGTAGTAGGGGAATGGGTCTGGTTGCGTTACTCTTCGGAGGGTCAATGTTGACTTGCTGGGCCAAAGGGGCCTGTTTCCACACTGAAGGGATTCACCAGAGTTGACCATGAAGACTGTGACTTTATATTATGTCGAACGACAGAAAAACTTTCAGCAGCGAAAATCATCAGATTGTTCATTGAAAAATATGCAGTGCAATAGTTAATGTGAGGAACAAATCCTTCACTTGTGCTGTGATTTGTTAGTTAACTTAAAATTAAGATAAAACATAGAGAATCAAAGTTCTGTCCAACATCCAAAAGCCATGAATCACTGTCAACTGAATAATGGGATCCTGACCCTGACCATATATGGGAAAACAGCAATGACACACCAACCTGTACAGATGATAAATTTACTCGATCAAGTGATTATGATACTTCAGCACAATTTAATAAAAGGTCAAACTCAATGCAGTATTTTCTATCCAAGACCAAAGTGATCAGGGCAATGGAAATGTAAATATACAAGTACTTTTCTGCGTATCTGAGAGTTGAGCATTGTGAGCTCGGTCAGCAGGTATTGCCCAGCCCTAACTGACCTTGAGATGAGTAGCTGCAGATTCCATGTTGTTAAGGAGAGAATTCCAGGATTTTGACCCAACCAGAGTGAAGTAACAGCAATATATTTTCAAGTCAGGATAGTGACAGGTTTGGTTTGGAATTTGCAAGTGGTGATGTTCCTATATATCTGTTGCCCTTGTCCTTGGAGATGAATGTGTTTTTTGATTTGGAAAGTGCTGTCTGAGGATCTTTGGTGAATTTCTGCAGTGCATCTTGTGGATGGTACACACTGCTTCTACTGAGTGTCAATGTAAAGGGAGTGGACGTTTGTGGGTGTGGTATTAGTCAAATGGTTGCTTTGTCCTGGATGGTGTCAACTTCTGACAAGTTGCTGGAGCTGGAATTATCCGGGCAAGTGGGGAGTATTCCATCACACTCCTGACTTGTGCCTTGTAGATGGTGGGCAGGCTTTAGGGAGTCAGGAGCTGAGTTACTCCTAGCCTCTGATCTTCTCTTATCATCACTGTGTTTATATGGCTATTCCAGTTCTGTTTCTGATCACTGATAGCTCCAAGATGTTGATGGTGGAGGATTCAGTGACTGTAAAACCATGGTTCAAGGGGAAGTGGTTAGGTTTTCCCTTATTGGAGCTAGTCATTCCTGGCATTTGATCTTGCTGCATTTAAACATGGGCTACTTCAGTATCTGATGAGTTATGAATAGTGCTGAACATTGTGTATGCATCAAAAAACATCCCCATTTCTGACCTTGTGATGAAGGAAAATCATTGATGAAGTGGCTGAAGATCATTGGGCCAAGGATATTACCCTGAGCAACTCCTGCAGAGATGTCCTGAAGCTGAGATGATTGACGTCTAACAACTATGGCCATCTTCCTATGTGCTTGGTCTGCCTCCAACCAGCGGAGAGTTTTCACATCGGTTCCTTTGCTCGGACTCCTTGATGCCACATTCAGTTGAAAGCCACCTTAATGTTAAGGGCTGTCACTCCCACCTCAACTCTGGAATTCACCTCTGGAAATGCTCAGAAAGTCAAAGAGTAATTAATCTGATTTCTTGATGCTGTTTCTCTCTCAGTATTACCTTGAAATACTAACATTGCTCAACAGTTTTAACGTCACCATTCTCCAATGTCTCCTGAGATGAAAATATCTTAATGTGTTTTCACTGTAACACCACTGGCCGTTAATGAGAATGTAAAAACATTATGAAGGTACCAATTAAGGTGCTGTCTCAAAGCAGAACTGTTTGATCTGCAGTTCATGTATGAACAGTTAGGAGACAATAAAAGGGCTTACATCTCACCGATGACATTTGCTGTTTGACTTTTAATAACTATTCGGCTGGCCTTACTAAAGGTGTCAGCTATCTGTCCTGGAATACGAGATGTTATTTGTGACAAATGCTATGAGATAAAGTTGTGACTGATGCTTCCAGTCTTTGTCAGAAAGAATGGAACAAAAAGCATCACAAATCATTCTGGATTCCTTTCTTTAGCATAACAATCAAGACAAAATGTCACATAATGAATCCCACTTGCAGTGGGACACGTCAAGAAGCTTGGTAAATTTGAACTTGTTTGCCACAGATAAAGGAGTGGAACATCTGTTCAAATTCTGTGAAAAGAAACATCAGAGATGATGTTGTTGAATTGATATCATACCTCTCCTGATTGTTTACTATAACCTCAGGTGAGGAGCTCTCAAAATCAGCACCTATTCCATTTGCCCTATGGTTTTCCATAAATCTTGTGCCAAAGTTAGAACAGCCAATCAAATAATTCCCCAGTCTCATCTTTAATAAATAATAGCCCCAATCCTTTTTCTCTTCTGAAAATGATAGTTGAGAATATTTTAATCCAAATCTTGCTCCAGTCAAACCCAACTCCATCAAGACTAAAATATCAGGGCAGGAACTTCTGGTAGCTGACACAAAGCTGAATGGGGCGAGGAGATCAGTCGGAGCTCTGTTCCGATTCTCTGTGAATCGTAAGTTTCCTGAAAATGACACTGATGTTTCTGCTCTCCTTCGGCATTCAATGGTTTTAATTCTCATCTTTCAGACCTCAGTTTATTTTCTAATGGTTAAGCTGATTTTAAAATGTATCAGTCACGTAATCCTCAGTGCATTTTGGCTTTATTTATTCTAAGCTCTTTTCTTCATGTTGCTCCTTTCCAATTTCAAGTCTGCCTCTCTTTGTTTCCCCCACGCATAAGTTTATTGCCCTTCCATCTACCTTTTTCATACCCTGTGGCTCCCCCTCATCCTGCTTTATCACCTTCACAGTTATTTCCCTGAGTGCATTGCCATCAGTTCCGTTTGAGTGATTTGTTTTTTTACTCGCAGAGAAGCCCCATCCTCAGGATCCAGCCCAGACCTGAGAAACGTATCCAATTCTGTTTTCTGTGCAGTCCAACAAAGCCAATTGGGAAGTTGTGACTCATTTGGAAGAACTCCTGATTCAGAAGATTGGAGGCTTTCGATCAACTTTCAAAGACTTGAGCTCAAAGACATTGACAGATAATTGACAGACAGGGTGCTGCACAGTCAGAGGTGCTGGATTTCAGATGATCCACTAAATTAAGGACCTGCCAATGCCCTCAGGAGGATAGAAAACATCCCACAGACAATGTTCAGCGAAGAATAGCAGCTCTCCCCTGTGTCCAATCCAAAACACCAGATTGTCTGGTCATTTGCTGATTGTGTTGTTTTCTTATTGGATCTTGCGATGCATTGTTTGATTGATTAGAATCCCTCCGGTGTGGAAACAGGCTCTTCAGCCCAAACCAACCCTCCAAAGGGTAACCCACTCAGACCCATTTCTCTTTGACAAATGCACCTATTGCTATAGGCAATTTAGCATGGCCAACTCACCTGGCCTGCACATCTTTGGACTGTGGGAGGAAACTGGAGCACCCGGAGGAAACCCACACAGATACAAGGAGAATGGGTAAACTCCACACAGACAGTTGCCTGAGGCAGGAATTGAACCTGGGTCCCTGGCGCTGTGAGGCAGCAGTGCTAACCACTGAGCCACCGTGCTGCCCAAGTTGGCTGTGAGATTTCCTCAATTGCAACGACAATGTTTGGAATATCCTCTGGTGAGGAAGGGAGTTTTGTGAATGTTGACATGTCCCATGTACAAATAGAGTTTGGTATCAGCAGGTTCAGTTCTTGTAATGATAATGGCTCAGTGGAAACTGTGCTCTATTCTGCAGCTAAAACTCCTGCTTCTCCAGACTGTGGCTGAAGCCATTGAGGTCCATCAACCAGGATACATTGTAAACTCAAATCTCACTTTCCTGAAGTTGACTTCTGTCAAAATGTTCTCATTGTCCCCGGATGGATTACAGAGAGGAGTGTCAGAGAGTCAACAGCAGTGTCTGCTGGACCATGAAATCATCCCACACTCCTGCCCCTCACAATTAGCCAATGACCTCCAACTTTACTGAAATTGACTTTTTCTGGGGATCAGAAGAGTAAAGAATCAGACTTGGCTGTGATACCACCTCCAAAGATGAAAACCCTGTCAATAACCAATATCAAAGTTCAAAGATGAACACTAACCATTTTGTGGCATTTCCGGAGGAGGTTGAGCAGGGGCTGGATTAGGTCCTTATTGAGATTTCCTCTCCTTGGGATAAAATGAAACTTGATCCATAAGGGAAAGATAATCACATTTTAATTTGGAACTCATTTTGGAAAATGAGTAATTATCTGGATTTACAAGTACTGATCTGTCATCAGTTCCCATGGTGAGAGACAGTTTAGAATTGAACAGACTCACAAATTCTGGTCTGGCTGTAGTAATGGAGAGAGAGAAAAGAATTACCTGAAAACACGGGCTCTTAATTTATAGTGTCTCTTCTCTGATTTCCAAAATTGTAAATAGAAGTTACAAAGGGAATCAGCTCCAATAACACTCAAGAAGCTCGACACCATCCAGGACAAAGCAGCTCCTGCCTGATTGCCACCACTCCCTACACCACTGACACTCAGAAATAGCATTGGGCATAATCTAGAAAATGAACTGAAGAAATTCACCAAAGATCCTTTGACAGCACCTTCCAAACCCACAACCACTTCAGTTCAGTCTCTATCAAAGCTCTTCTGTAAAATAATGTGGTTTTTGAGTTCCATGAGTTTGCAGTTGAATCGGAAATGTTCCTAGTCGTGTAGATAAAGCTGCTAAGGATGCAATAATAAAGAAGGCTGGTCTGTAATATAATGAAACGTGAGCAGAAAGTGACTTTTATTTAATCCTAGCAAAATCTGCAGCTGCTACCTGACCCCTATACCATTGGCTTCTCCTCTGGGTTCAGTACACCTGCTCAGTCAGGGATAAAACTTCCCCACTTGTCTACTGTGATGGAAAAGCCCCATATATCATTTGTCCCCAGTGTCTGAAAGTCAACAAACATCTTTGGTCTTTTTTTAATCCACCATGAGGCCTTGTTCTTTGGTAATGTGCCCAAGGAATCCTGTGCAAATTCTATTTTGCATTTTAGAGGAAGTCTGTATTCTGTCGCACTGTTAACATGTCCCTGATGGTTCAGTTATATTCCTTCTTTTTTACCCATACCAGGATGTCATCCAACTGGCAAATGGTTCCATATTTGCCATCCAGAATTCCACACATACCTTTGGGAAATCCCTGGTGCTGAGGACAGTCCAAATAGAGCTGAGGGAATGACACCTGAATTCTATAATCAGTGTCATCAATAATCCTGATTCTTGGTCTTTGAGTATCAGACAGAACCCACTGCTTATCTCCAGTTTCTTGAAAAGAGTTGTTTGTTACCAATTTTGCCAAATGTATCATGGGCAAAATGAGATGGACTTCCCTCCTCACTCCCAGGTGAATCCCACACATAATCTTAGTTCTCTGTTTGTCATGGGAGCAGCTCCCCTAGTGGCACTAGCCAGCAACTGTTTAATCCCACCAGGAATCAGCACCATCAGGTGCTGGGATTATGAGTTGTCCCCACAGATGAAGTGAAGATTGATGCTACACTCAGATAAATCCAGGGCCTTTGGGCAAATACAGCTCAGAGGTAGAAGAGGAACAGCATGTGGTTGGGAGGAGTGATGGATCATGGTGGAGAGGCCTGGAACGGAGGAAAATAATCGGAGAACCATCTTGGGGATGCTTACCCCAGATTCTACATGTGACTCCCTCTCCCTGCACTCCCCTACCACCTCCTCACCAGAGGATAAGGCCATAAGAAATAGAAACAGAAATAGACCATTCAGCCCCTTGAGCCTGCTCTGTCATTCAATCAGATTATGGCTGATCTGATATCTGTTATGTCCACTTCCCCACCCTTTCCCCATAGTCCCTTGGATCACTGACTGATAAAGAATCTATCTATCTCAGCCTTAAATATACACAAGGACTCTTCCCCCATAGCTCTCTGTGGTAATGTATTCTAAAGACACACAATCCTCTGAGAGAAGAAATTCTTCTTCATCTCAGTCTTAAATTGGTGCCCTTTTATTCACAGACAGCGTCCTCTGTTTCTGGACTCACCCATGAGGGGAAACATTCTCTCAGTATTTACTCTGCCTAGCCCCAATTCTCCAAAGCCAGAATCATCTTACGAACCTTCTCTGAACTATCCCCAATTAACTTATATCCTTCCTGAAAGAAGGGGAACAAACCTGAATAGAGACCAAGGGGTTCCCTGTACCTTAACTCTAAGAACAACTGTTGAGCATGTGCACAAAGTGCTTTGTCACAGTGATGTCTAATCACATGGAACTACCAGTCAGGTTCTGGAAGGTGTCCTCTCCTTTCCACATGGTTATGTTTTAGGACCTGTCCCTATTTACTTATCCAAGTGTGGACCTGACCTTACTAAAGGGTTTGTCGACCCCCTTTATTCCTGTCAGGACTGAGGCAGTGTTGACCTTGCCCTCTCTATCTCCTGTAGAATATAACATTCCGATGTTTCAGATGTTATGCCCTGAGGTGGCTGGTCGTTCATTACCTGCTGATGGGTCTCAGAGACTGAAGGATACCTGGACTGCCCGATGGAATCATTGCCCAGTGCCACTGCAGACAGGTCAGAGCGAGTCAGAAGCTAGTGGGCACTGTCTCTCCATCATCAACAACTCAGCAGAATTTTCCTGTTAAAGTATTTCTGCTAAAGATCCAGCCAACTTGAATCAATCAGAAAAATTATAGTTGAGAAGAAGATGAGGGATATTATCTTTCATCTTAAGCATTATGAATATTCATAGCACTTTCACGGTACTCAGGAAATTGTCTGTCTTATGTCAAACATTACCTCTGCAGCCTGCATGATAATTCAGTTTGTAAACTCTAACTACAGCTATGTTAGCAATCTTATACAGGTCTCATTGGTTCACCAGCTCATAAAATGTGTAACAAAACTTCTTACAAAATGTAAACACTGTGTTGACTTTAGATTTGCAATCACGACTTAATGAATGTTTGTACTAGCTGACAGGCTTGACAAATGTTCCCTCCAAATATGACACAAATTTGACATGCAGTAGAGTCAAGAATCATTATGGTGTAGGTTAGTGTCTGTCTTACTGTTGTCATAATCCTTCTCTCGTGCATTGACAGTTAATTCTGCAGCTTTTAACAAAGCAATCATTGACACAGTGTAAAAAAAAGGCTAAATGAACACTGATGTGTTCCGAGACACCACATTACAAATATGTCCCTTTCAAAAGACTTTACATCAGCTATTGGAAGTAAAGAGAATTTATTTTTCAATTTTGTTGTCTTCCCCCACACGTTTTTCTCCAACTTGCCTTTTGGTTTGTTTTTCCACAATGGAGCCTTTGTGTGCTTTGGTTACAGGGACCTGCGTGACTCATACATATGACTGTTGTATGACAGCGATCAAACCTGCAGTTCTCCTAGTGCAAGAATAATCGTGACAAGGAAATAGTTCTGAATCATTACCCTGAAAATATTTGAGCTGGGTAACAGAACTTCCCATGTGAATAAACTACAAATGGGGCAGTAGGCTAGGATTGTTTAAAGTAATATGTGATGAGGATTATTTATTGTCTGTAAACCTCTTTATCACTGGAATCTCTATCAGTCCTTTTGTAATAAAAAGTTCTGAAGAAGTCAGACCAGACTTGAAGCATTAACTCTGTTTCTATCTGCACAGATGCGGCCAGACCTACTGAGTTTCTCCAGCATTCTCTCTGTGTGCTGCAATTTTTTGTGTTCCTCAAACATTGGGCACTCTCTGAATTTTATCATTTACTTTTGATCTTCAGCTGCAAAGGCGTTAAGCTCTGGAGCATCTCCCATCCCATCACCCCACCCCCCTGAAGAAGATTCTGAAAACCATTTTTCTAACCAAGCTTTTGGTCACTTGTTTTAATATTTCGTTATGAGGATAAGTATCAAATTATATTTCATAACCCTCCTCTTGTGAAGTACTTTTGGATATTTAACTGCGTTAAAGGAGCGAGTTGTTTAGATTTTCACGATAATAAATCATAAAAGACTTAACTTTTGTTATGGTACAGGAACAGGCTCTTCAGCCCATTATATCATCAATGCTTCACCAAATGTGCCTCTCCCCATCTTATCTAACCCTGATGTTCAGATTATAAAATGAGGCTAAATCTAAAAGGGACCTAACGGGCAACTTTTTAATGCAGAGGGTGGTGCATGTATGGAATGAGGAAGTGATGGAGGCTGGTAAGATTACAGCATTTAAAAGGCATCTAGATGGGTATATGAATAGGGAGAGTTTAGAGGGGTATGGGCCGGGTGCTGACAAATGGGATTAGATTAGATTAGGATATCTGATCGGCATGGACAGGTTGAACCAAAGGGTCTGTTTCTGTGCTGTACATCTCTATAACTCTATAATAGCCTGACCTCGGTGGTGGGCAAGTTGTTGGAGGGAATCCTGAGGGACAGGGTGTACATGTATTTGGAAAGGCAAGGACTGATCGGGATAGTCAACATGGCTTTGTGCGTGGGAAATCATGTCTCACAAACTTGTTTGAGTGTTTAGAAGAAGTGACAAAGAAGATTGATCAGGGCAGAGCAGTAGATGTGATCTATATGGACTTTAGTAAGGCATTCGACAAGGTTCCCCATGGGACACTGATAAGCAAGGTTAGATCTCACGGAATACAGGGAGAACTAGCCATTTGGATACAGAACTGGCTCAAAGGTAGAAGACAGAGGGTGGTGGTGGAGGGTTGTTTTTCAGACTGGAGACCTGAAACCAGTGGAGTGCCACAAGGATCTGTGCTGGGTCCTCTACTTTTTGTCATTTACATAAATGATTTGGATGTGAGCATAAAAGGTACAGTTAGTAAATTTGCAGATGACACCAAAATTGGAGGTGTAGTGGACAGCGAAGAAGGTTACCTCAGATTACAACAGAATCTGGACCAGATGGGC
>NC_057729.1:63170503-63175543 GCF_004010195.1 Chiloscyllium plagiosum | reverse complement strand
GGTGACCTTATAGAGGTTTACAAAATTATGAGGGGCATGGATAGGATAAATAGACAAAGTCTTTTCCCTGGGGTGTGGGAATCCAGAACTAGAGGGCATAGGTTTAGGGTGAGAGGGGAAAGATATAAAAGAGACCTAAGAGGCAACGTTTTCACGGAGAGGGTGGTACGTGTATGGAATGAGCTGCCAGAGGAAGTGGTGGAGGCTGGTACAATTGCAACATTTAAGAGGCATCTGGATGGGTATATGAATAGGAAGGGTTTGGAGGGATATGGGCCGAGTGCTGGCAGGTGGGACTAGATTGGGTTGGGATATCTGGTCAGCATGGACGGGTTGGACCGAAGGGTCTGTTTCCATGCTGTACTTCTCTATGATTCTATAACTTGTTTTTCTTACCTCTCTCCAGATATATTCTTTCTTTTGTAATACTTTTCATGAGTCTCCAGATGTTTTGAGCAGGAATATTAAACACCACTTTACAAAAATATTGAATTTCTTGTTAAGTCAGGAAGTAAAGGCATTCGAGTCCAGGATGTTCTGTGTCTGCTTCTCAGCAGTTTTCATACAGCTGGTTTAATGTTTGGGCAGGCTGCAATGTTAGAAACCAATGATATGATGGCAGGAACAAGATTAAACAACACAGTGTGTTATCCTGCTTACCGACAGCTACTTCATTGGATACATTGTGAAGCAACAATTTACTGAGTCTGTGATCACCCAATACACAGAGGCTGCATTGGGGGGACCCTGCATGGGCAGGGAATAGGAATGTGTCAGGAGGGGACAGAGAGGTTTGTATTACTCCCCAGCCCCCCGCTAAGGTGCACCTGATTGGAAGATCACATCATACAGGTGTCAGGCATGCAAAGACATGCCCTGTTGTATTATGTCACAGAGCTGAAATGTTGATCTATCTGGAAGAGACACACTTATGATATTATCATTGCATAGTAGCCATTCATGTGGCAAGGAGAAAGCTGCCAGACACCAGGATTTAAAGCCGTTCTTACCTCTCAGTGGTTCAGCCCATCAATTCTCATTGTTTACTTACATGGTGTATCCCAGGAAGCTTGTCTATATCGTGTACAGACAGTAAAAGCATTTGGAAAAGCATAGCATGATTAAAGGCAGTCAGCATGGCTTTGTGAGGGGCAGGCCATGCCTCACTAATCTTAGTGAATTCTTTGAGGAGGTGACAAGACAGGTTGATGAAGGTCGAGCAGTGGATGTGGTGTATATGGATTTACCAAGACATTTGATTAGGTTCCTCATGGTAGGCTCATTCATAAAGTCATGAAGTATGGAATACAGGGAGATTTGGCTATCTGGATTCAGAATTGGTTGGCTGACAGAAGGTAGATAGTGGTTGTAGATGGAAAGTATTCTGCCTGGAGGTCAGTGGTGAATGGGGTCCAGCAGGGCTCTGTTCTTGGGCCTCTGCTCTTTGTAGTTTTTATAAATGACCTGGAAGAGTAGGTTGAGGGGTGGGTTAGTAAATTTGCAATGACACAAAGGTTGGAGGTGTCGTTGATAGTATCAAGGGCTATTGCACGCTGCAGCGCGACATAGACAGGATACAGAGCTGGGCTGAGAAATGGCAATGCAGTTCAATCTTGAAGGTTGTTACCAATAATCACTCCGATAGATTCGATTCCCAACCCAAGCCCTTTGGCCCAATAAGTCCACATCGACCTCCGAAGAACAACCCACCCAGACCCATCTCCCTCTGACTAATGCACCTAACACTATGGATACTTTAACATGGCCAATCCACCTGACCTGCACATTTATCAGGTTGTAGGAGGAAACCCACACAGACACGGGGAGAATGTGCAAACTCCACACAGACAGTCACCTGAGGCTGGAATTGAACCCGGGTCCCTGGCGCTGTGAGGCTGCTCTGCTAACCACTGAGCCATCGAGGCGCCCATATGATAAGAATGAATAATAATGAGGGGAAATGATTCTGGGTAATCCTAGATGGAGGATGAAAAAGAGTTGTGGTTCTAAGAGTTGCTCCTTTTTTGAGGTATTTTAGGTGATGGAGCTGATTTCCTCAAAATCCAGGAGCAGTAATTACTGTCTTCTAAGCTGTTGCATTATTTTGGAACTATGGGGAAGAATAGATCAAAACAACAGCTCTTTAAAAAAGAGGAAGAGAGGCAAAGGCAGGGACCATATGGTCAGTGAGAGAGAGAAAGGCAAAAAAAACAAAGAAACAAACAAACAAATTTACCTACCTACCTCCCCTGCCGTCTGACACAGCGATGAATCTGCATAGTTACTGCATTTGCTGTTTGAGTTCAAGTATTTCTGGACTTGGGGTGTGTGTAGGAAAATTTAACAAACAGTGAAATTCAGAGCTGAACTTGGAGGAACCTGTGTGGGAGAGCCCACAGCACAGGAACAGATAAGTGCACAGTTTTTAAATGTAACCTTGCTGTTTTGTTTTAATAGTGAGTAGAGTGGGTTCTTTTTGGTTATATGTTTTAGTGAGATCTGTGTCATGATTAAAATTTTAAAATATAAACTGTAGATACTAAGGTACCCTGGAGCAGTAAGACGGTGCTATTTTCTGGGTCTGTAAATTGTGAAGGAGCAAAGATGGCCTTTAGTAGAGTGATGTGCGCTTTCTGTTGGATGTAAGCAATTAAGGACAATTTCCATGTTACTGATGATTATGTCTGCAGGAAGTGTGCTCAGTTGCTATCAGATTGCCCAGATCAATTTGAGCAGCAGTTAGAGGCAAAGAGGAATTTACAGGAGCTAGGGAGTGCGATAGACGACAGTTATAGGAAGGGAGAAAACCGCTGATACAGATGGGTTACCGCCAGGAAAGGTAGGAGGAGGAGACAGATAGTGCAGAAGTCTCCTGTGGCTATCCCCATCTCAAACAAATACGCTGGTTTGGAAAATGTAGGGGGTGATAGACTTTCATGGGAACGTAGCACAAACAGCCAATTTCTGGTACTGAGACTGCTCTAATGTAATGAGGGTTACATCTGGTTCCAAACAATCAATTGTGATCGGGTACTCTCTAGTCAGAGGCACAGACAGACATTTCTGCAACTAGCAGTGAGAAATCAGAATGGTGTGTTGATCCCTGGTGCCAGGATCAAGGATGTCTCAGAGAGGGGGCAGAACGTTCTCAAAGGGGAGAGGACCCAGCAGGAGGTCATTGTACACATTGGAACTAACAACATAGAAAGAGTAAAGGATGAGATTCTCAAGGGAGAATGTCGGACATTAGGCAGTAATTTAAAAAGAAGGTCCTCAAGGGGAGTAATATCTGGATTACTCTCAGTGCTGCGAGTTAGTGAGGGTAGGAGGACAGAGCAGTTGAATGTGTGGCTTAGGAGCTGGTGAATGGGAGAAGGATTCACATTTTTAGATCATTGGAATCTCTTCTGGGGTAGAAGTGCCCTGCACAAGAAGGATGGATTGCACCTGAATTGGAAGGGGACGAATATACTGCAGGGAAATTTACTTGAGCTGCTCAGGAGGATTTAAGCTAGTAAGGTGGAGTGTGGGCCTCAGGAAGATATCGAGGAGAGATCAATCTGAGACAGATACAGTTGGGAAAAGGAGTGAGTCAAACAGTCAGGCAGGCAGGGACAAAGCAGAAACCAAGGCAGGACTGATAAATTAAACTGTAATTACTTCAATGCAAGAGGCCTAACAGGGAAGGCAGATGAACTCGGAATGATTAGAAACATGGGACTGGGATATCATTGCAATTACAGAGACGTGGCTCAGGGATGGACAGGACTGGCAGCTTAATGTTCCAGAATAAGAAGAACAGAAAGGGGAGAAAGATAAGAGGGGGAGTGGCATTTTTGATAAGGGATAACATCATGGCTGTACTTATGGAGGATATTCCTGGAAATACATCCAGGAAAGTTATTTGGGTAGAACTGAGAAGTAAGAAAGGGATGATCACCTTATTGGGATTGAATGATAGACGAATTTGTAAGGAGATCTCAGTTATCTGTAAGAATAATCGGGTTGTTACGGTTGGGGATTTTAACTTTCCAAACATAGACTGGGACTGCCATAGTGTTAAGGGTTTAGATAGAGAGGAATTTGTTAAGTGTGCATAAGAAAATTTTCTGATTCAGAATGTGGTTATATCTACTTGAGAAGGTGCAAAACCTGACCTACTCTTGGGAAATAAGGCAGGGCAGGTGACTGAGGTGTCAGTGGGGGAGCACTTTGGGGCCAGCGACCATAATTCTATTCGTTTTAAAACAGTGATGGCAAAAGATAGACCAGATCTAAAAGTTGAAGTTCTAAATTGGAGAAAGGCCAATTTTGACGGTATTAGGCAAGAACTTTCAAAAGCTGATTGGGGGCAGATATTCACTGGTAAAGGTACGGCTGGAAAATGGGAATCCTTCAGAAATGAGATAATAAGAGTCCAGAGACAGTATGTTCCTGTTAGGGTGAAAGGAAATGCTGGTAGGTATAGGGAATGCTGGATGACTAAAGAAATTGAGGGTTTAGTTAAGAAAAAGAAGGAAGCATATGTCAGGTATTGACAGCAGAAATCAAGTGAATCCTTAGACAACTATAAAGGAAGTAGGAGTATACTTAAGAGAGAAATCAGGAGGGCAAAAAGGGGACATGAGATAGCTTTGGCAAATAGAGTTAAGGAGAATCCAAAGAGTTCTTACAAATACATTAAGGACACAAGGTTAACAAGGGAGAGAATAGGGCCCCTCAAAGATCAGCAAGGCGGCCTTTATGTGGAATTTGTTAAGTGTGTACAAAACAATTTTCTGATTCAGTGTGCAGATGTACCTACTAGAGAAGGTGCAAAACCTGACCTACTCTTGGGAAATAAGGCAGGGCAGGTGACCGAGGTGTCAGTGGGGGAACACTTTGGGGCCAGCGACCGTAATTCTATTAGATTTAAAATAATGATGGAAAAGGATAGACCAGATCTAAAAGTTGAAGTTCTAAATTGGAGAAAGGCCAATTTTGATGACATTAGGCAAGAACTTTCAAAAGCTGATTGGAGGCAGATGTTCGCAGGTAAAG
>NC_057729.1:63153520-63169916 GCF_004010195.1 Chiloscyllium plagiosum | reverse complement strand
ACATGTATTTGGAAAGGCAAGGACTGATTCGGGATAGTCAACATGGCTTTGTGCATGGGAAATCATGTCTCTCAAACTTGATTGAGCTTTTTGATGAGGGCAGAGCAGTAGATGTGATCTATATGGTCTTCAGTAAGGTGATCAACAAGGTTCCCCATGGGAGACTGATTAGCAAGGTTAGATCTCATGGAATACAGGGAGAACTAGCCATTTGGATACAGAACTGGCTCAAAGGTAGAAGACAGAGGGTGGTGGTGGAGGGTTGTTTTTCAGACTGGAGGCTGTGGCCAGTGAAGTGCCACAAGGATCGGTGCTGGGCCCTCTACTTTTTGTCATTTACATAAATGATTTGGAGGCAAGCATAACAGGTACAGGTAGTAAGTTTGTAGATGACACCAAAATTGGAGGTGTAGTGGACAGCGAAGAGGGTTACCTCAGATTACAACAGGACCTGGACCAGATGGGCCAATGGGCTGAGAAGTGGCAGATGGAGTTTAATTCAGATAAATACAAGGTGCTGCATTTTTGGAAAGCAAATCTTAGCAGGACATATGCACGTATCCTAGGGAGTGTTGCTGAACAAAGAGACCTTTGAGTGCAGTTTCATAGCTCCTTGAAAGTGGAGCCGCAGGTAGATAGGATAGCGAAGAAGGCGTTTGGTATGCTTTCCTTTATTGGTCAGAGTATTGAGTACAGGAGTTGGAAGGTCATGTTGTGGCTGTACAGGACATTGGTTAGGCCACTGTTGGAATATTGCGTGCAATTCTGGTCTCCTTCCTATCGGAAAGATGTTGTGAAACTTGAAAGGGTTCAGAAAAGATTCACAAGGATGTTGCTAGGGTTGAAAGATTTGAGCTATAGGGAAAGGCTGAACAGGCTGGGGCTGTTGTCCCTGTGCGTCGGAGTCTGAGGGGTGACCTTACAGGTTTATAAAATCATGTTGGCCATGGATAGGATAAATAGACAAAGTGTTTTCCCTGGCATTGGGGGAGTCCAGAACTAGAGAGTATAGGTTTAGGGTGAGAGGAGAAAGGGACCTAAGGTGCAACTTTTTCACACAGAGGATGTGCATGTATGGAATGAGCTGCCAGAGGAAGTAGTGAAGGCTGGTACAATTACTGCATTTGAAAGGTATCTGGATGGGTATATGAATAGGCAGGGTTTAGAGGGATATGGGCCGGGTGCTGGCAGGTGGGACTAGATTGGGTTGGGATATCTGGTCGGCGTGGACAAATTGGATGAAGGGTGTGTTTCTGTGCAATACATCTCTGTGACAGATATTTTAAGCTATATTTACAGAATAAGTCAGTAATGTACCAGAGAATTCACTACCTTACTGATTAAAAACTGAAACAATGCACTGAAGAGGTCTTGCTGACCTCCGAGGTATTTACTTTAAGTTTTTTTTTGAAAATGTTATCATCCTGACGTCACCCACGCTCACTCTGAAGGCTTGTTTCTCCAAGGATCTCACACAGGGGATCCCCAATAATTGTCTGAACATTGGATGAGATCTCCATGGACATGACTAATCTCAGCTGTATCTCTTCATTATAGAACATAGAAAAGTACAGCACAGAACAGGCCCTCAGGCCACAATGTTGAGCCAAAGATTATTCCTAATCTAAAATAAAAAACCTAACCTTTGCTCCCCTCAACTCACTGCTATCCATGTGCATGTCCAGCAGTCACTTAGATGTCCCCAATGACTCTGCTTCCACCACCATCACTGCAACACATTCCATGCATTCACAACCTTCTGCATAATGAACCTTCCTCTTACATCTTCTCTCTACCTTTCTCCTAATATCTTAAAACTATGACCCCTCGTACCAGTCAATCCTGCCTGGGAAAAGTCTCTTGCTATCGACTCTATCCATTCCTCTCATTATCTTATATACTTCGATCAGATCACCTCTCTTCCTCCTTCTCTCCAGAGAGAAAAGTCTGAGCTTAGTCAATCTCTCTTCATAAGGCAAGCCCTCCAGTCCAGGCAGCATCCTGGTAAACCTTCTTTGCACCCTCTCCAAAGCCTCTGTATCTTTCCGATAATAGGGTGACCAGAACTGGACACAATATTCCAAGTGTGGTCTCACCAGGGACTTGTAGAGCTGCAGCAAAACTTAACGGCCCTTAAACTTGATCCCCTTGTTAATGAAAGCCAAAACGCCATATGCTTTCTTAACAACTCTATCCACTTGGGTGACAACTTTGAGGGATCTATGTACTTGCACACCCAGATCCCTCTGTTCCTCCACACTGCCAAGAATCCTGTATTTAATCCTATATTCAGCATTTGAGTTTGACCTTCCAAAATGTATCACTTCGCATTTATCCAGGTTGAACTGCATCTGCCATTTCTCAGCCCAGCTCTGCATCCTGTCTATGTCGCACTGCAGCCTGCGGTAGCCCTTGATACTATCGACGACACCTCCAACTTTTGTATCATCTGCAAATTTACTAACGCACCTACTCATTCAAGTCATTTATAAAAACTACAAAGAGCAGAGGCCCAAGAACAGAGCCCTGCAGGACACCACTTAACACTAACCTCCAGGCAGAATATTTTCCATCTACAGCCACTCTCTACCTTCTGTCAGCCAACCAATTCTGAATCCAGATAGCCAATTCTCCCTGTATCCCATACTTCCTGACTTTATGAATGAGCCTACCATGGGGAAATTTATCAAATGCCTTGCTAAAGACCATATACACCACATCCACTGCTCGACCTTTGTCGACCTGTCTCTTCACCTCCTCAAAGAACTCAATAAGATTTGTGAGGCATGACCTGCCCCTCACAAAGCCATGTCTTTAATGATGCTATTCTTTTTTCCAAATAGTCATAAATCCTATCCCTCAGAATGCTTTCCAAAACTTTGCTGACCACAGACATAAGACTGACTGGTCTGTAATTGCCAGGGATTTCCCTATTACCCTTGAAAAGAGGAACAACATTCGCCTCCTTCCAATCCCCCGGTACGACTCCCGTGGAGAGTGAGGAAGTAAAGATCTTCACCAGCGGCTTAGCAACCTCTTTTCTCACTTTCCAAAGTAACCGAGGATAAATCTGGTCTGGACTTAGGGACTTATCAATCTTAATGTTTCCCAAAATTTCCAACACATCAAAACTTCATCAATCTTGATCTGGTCACGCCTGTATCCCAGCTCCTCAAAGTTCTCATTCACAACAATGTCCCTTTCCTTTGTGAAAACCAAAGCAAAAAACTCATTTAGGGCTTCCCCTATCTGCTCAGACTCTACACACAAGTTCCCTCCGCTATCCCTGATCAGCCTTACCCTCTCCCTGATCATTCTCTTATTCCTCACGTATGAGTAAAATACCTTTGGGTTCTCCCTAATCTTTCCTGCCAAGCCTTTTCATGCCCCCTCTATTCCTGAGCTCTTTTCTAGTAATCTTTAATCCTCTAAAGCTGTGCTAGATCCTTGCTTCCTCCACCTTACGTAAGCTGCCTTCTTCCTTTTGATGAGAAGCTCCTCTGTTCTCGTTATCCAAGGTTCCTTAATCTTACCCCTTCTTACCTGTCTCAGTGGAACAAATTTGTGCATCACTCACAACAACTGCTCCTTAAACAGTCTCCACATGTCTGCTGTGCCCTTTCTGTGGAACAATTGCTCCCAGTCTGTACTTCCCAACTCCTGTCTGATAGCTTCATAATTTTCTTTTCCCCAATTAAATATCTTCGCTCGGTAACTGCTCCTTTCACTCTCCAAGGCTATGGTAAATGTGAGGCAGTTGTGATCACTTTCACCAAAGTGTTCTCCCACCGTGAGATATGACACCTGTCCTGGCTCATTGCTGAGCACAAAATCCAAAATGGCCTCTCCCCTCGTCGGTCTGTCTACACACTGAGTAAGGAAACCCTCCTGAACACACCTGACAAAAATGGCTCTAGCCAAACCATCTGCACTAAGGAGGTTCCAGTCAATATTGGGAAAGTTGAAGTCACCCATAACAACAACCCTGCTACATCTGCACTTTTCTAGAATCTGCCCGCCTATGAGTTCTTCAATCTCTCTACGCTATTAGGGGGTCTGTAGAAAACCCCCAATGCGGTGGCTGCTCCCTTGCTGTTCCTAACTCCCACCCATACTGACTCAGTAGGCAAACCTTCCTCAACAACCTTCATTTCTGTAGCTAAGATGCACTCTCTGATTAGCAGTGCTACACCCCCTCCTCTTTTTCCACTCTCCCTGTTCTTTTTAAACATTCTAAACCCTGGAACATCAAGCCACGTCTCCGTTATGGCCACAACATCGTAGTCCCAAGTACTGATCCATGCTCTAAGTTTGTGACTCTTATTTCTGACACTCCTCGCGTTAAAGCAGACACACTTTAACCGATTTCTTTGTTTCATCGCATGTGAAACCTTCCCGATAGATTCACTACATCCTGTCACTGCCCAATCTACAACTGCCCCCCCCTCTCAGATACGTAGCTCTGGTTTCCACCCCCTTGCTAAACTAGTTTAAACCATGAGTCCAATTATAACTGAGTCCAATCTGACAAACTTCTTCCTTCACACCTGTACATGAATACTCTCACTGACAGCCAGCACCACCCTCTATAGGTAGGCAGACGTGGTTAATAGATGCCGACTTTGGCAGCACATCCTGAGAAGGAAGTTTTGACAAAAATGTCCAACTACTGAACTGTAAGCCTTTAAAAGTACAAACAAAATTATTTTGAATTTAGAATCTCTGTATTGTCAAGGGTACAAATTATTCTCTATGCCCAACCTATTACGTCTACAATCTCATTTACTTCCATGGAATAAAGGCTGTTTTATGGTGTTTCATCTTGATTTTAAATCTTCACATGAATGTCAGATTACATTGTGTTTCTCTGCAAAAGAATTGTTGAATGATTTAAATGTCAACCATCAACAAAGCAGAAATGAAAGTTTAGATAGCAAAGCTCCAAAGATTGATGCATGCAGTTATTTACAGAAAAGGTCAGGAATTGGGAAAGGTATTGCTCGATAATATTGTGCCTTTATGTTTGCATATTGCACTACAAATCAACAAGCTGGTGTTTCTCAATCTGACAGCTACTGAAGCAGTTCCATTCAACTCACCAAATTGTAATTGTGGCACCATTTAAATAATCTATTTTCTTCTTCAAATAAAATATAATTTGACAATATATTTTCTTTCTTCTTTCTCATCTTATGCAGCATCATATTAATGGAATGTTGATGTTTCATATTGCCAAAAGAGGGTGTTGTTATTGGTTCAGTTTTTTTCTGAGATGATGAATCTAGGAATAAAGATGCAAAGACCTTTAATAATTTGGATTCTAGACAATGCAAACGGTGTCATCGTCATGACCAAGTGAGAAGGGGTGAATAGTTTCCTCCCTTTTCAACACACTCCCTTAATTACAACGAAAGACACACGTCCTTCTCAGTCAAAACCGAGTTAGCCAACTTCACTGTCAACAATAAGGAGACAATCTCAGGGTGTGAGAGTGAAACAGCTATTTTATTACTTGCTAACCCTGAGGAAAATAACGAAGACACAATGTGAAGCATTCATTCTTCATATAGCCATTTGGGTCCATTCATTCAGGTACAAAGTTCAAAGGGAGTAATATCTATTACAAAGTTTGATTTTTAAAATAGATAGTTTAAGATTCCTTAATCTGTTGGTTTCTAGGGCAATCAGCAATAGTGATTGTTATAGTCATCGATTCATTGATTCGTCGATGAGGTTCTTGGTTCTTTGAGATCTCTTTGCAGTCAGTGCTGTCCATTCAGATAGTTTGTTTCTCCTGTATTAAGTTCTGTAACTTTAGATTCATCATGTCTGATTTGCCGGAAAGAGCTCATTGAATATTAGTTTCTTCATATACTGTGTATTTTCTGTGACATTATTTTCAGGTTTAATAATTATAGACCAATCAGTCAAAATATTGTAATTATTATAATAATAATAATTTCCGGTTTAATCCTCAACATGTGCATCATAGTGTCCCTACAGTATGGCCCAACAAGTCCACACTGACCTTTTGAAAACTAACCTACCCAGACACATTCCCCGACCCTATTACTCTACATTTACCCCTAATGGCCAATTCACCTAAACTGCACATCATTTGGATTGTGGAAAGAAACAGGAGCACCCAGAGAAAACCCACGCAGACACAGGGAGAATGTCCAAACTCCAAATAGACAGTTGCCCGAGGTGGGAATTGAACCCTGGTCCCTGGGATTATGAGGCAGCAGTGCTAACTACTAACAAATTAATGAATTTAAGAAGGAGATAGATGGATGTATAATAAGTAATGAGTTGAAGTGTTAGGAGAGTGGGCAAGACAGTGGAGTTGATGCCAAGATGAGATCAGCCATGATCATTAAATGGTGGAGCAAGCTCAAGGGCTGAATGGCCTCCTCAAGTCAAGGATGCCAAACTAACAAAGAGATAATAACATAACGTCACTGATTCTTTTGTTTCATTGAAAGGATTTTCCTGACATTTATCGACCATCAAGGAGAGAAAATATGTCCAGAAATGACATTTATATAAGAGTTTGAAGGTAAGAAAATGACCCAAGGTTTTTCACAGTGATGTAATCTGACAAACAAATTCACACTGACCCAAAGCTTTTCACACATGGTAAAGAGAAACCAACATTTGTGACCCAGAAATAACATTATATCTGAAATGGATCACACCATTCGCCATTCCCAGGACAACTCACCATTCACCAG
Source organism: Chiloscyllium plagiosum (assembly GCF_004010195.1). Lineage (NCBI taxonomy): Eukaryota > Metazoa > Chordata > Chondrichthyes > Orectolobiformes > Hemiscylliidae > Chiloscyllium > Chiloscyllium plagiosum. The sequence continues at coordinate 63,163,182 of NC_057729.1, read as the reverse complement.
AGATTGACTGACACACTAGTAGTCCCTTACTCTCTGTCCTCAGTGTCAAAGGATTTCCAGAGAATTAAATTCAACATTCTTAATGTAGTTCACAATGGACATTAACATAGAAAAGATCTTCATAAGTTAATTGGTGCAAAGCTGTTATAAATTTGGTTACGTTAGTCTTTGAAGCTTATTGATAATTGCCACAAGTAATTTTTGTTTGAAATTTACAACAGCCAATTATCCCAGTATACGTTTATGTAACAAGATTCTTTTTAATAATTAATACAAAGATTGTCACAACCTGTATGCCTGAGACATCAATCAAAAACATTGTAATTTTTGTTAAATGTTTTGTTAAAAAGTAAGCTAATTTCACAAAGTTAAATGTCTGGGAGTTTGATGTGACATTTTGAATGAGTGGGTGAATTCAGTCAGAATTCTATCTGCTTTAGTGGGAGCTTGCTTCTCACTTTCAGTCCACCTCACAGGCAAGCAGTGATGAGAAATACACAGAGCAGAATCATCCAGTCAGCACACAGCTTGGGCATTAGCCAGTCCTTAGGTGGGCCTGCCTCCTCATGGTCACACACAGTTATCGGGCCCCTTGAGGCCCAAGGTTAAAGATTCAGGGGAAGTCGGAGAAGGTTGGGCCCCGAGACCTGTGGATACCTGTCATGTGAACATGCCCTCCTAGACATTCATGAGTCAAGCTGGTGATAATAGATTGAGGATAATAGATTGAATAGACCTGTTTAATATTCAGAACACCTGACATGAGCATTGTCCCCTGTAATTTATTTTTGCCTTCTCCTTTCTCTGCTCCATATGCTCTTACAAAGGAGCTGAGACCAGTCATTAAAGCCCTGTCAGTGGAAGATAAGAGCTTTGTATGTTGCCATTCGTGAAGGCACTTCCTGGACCATCGCGGCTGAGATCAATTTCTTTCAAGATTTCCTTCAGACAGTTGGTGTGAGTGTGAGATGGCACTTAGGGCAGCACGGTGGCTCAGTGGTTAGCACTGCTACCTCACAGCGCCAAGGACCCAGGTTCAATTCCAGCCTGGGGCAACTATCTGTGTGGAGTCTGCACTTGCTCCATGTGGATTCTACAGTTTCCACCCACAGTCCAAAGATGAGCAGGTTAGCTGGATTAGCCATGGGAAATACAGGGTTATAGGGATAGGATGGCTCTGGGTGGGCTGCTCTTTGGACGGGTGGTGTGGACTCAATGGGTTGAATGGCCTCTATCTGCAGTGTAAGGATTCTATGAACAAGCTCCACTATCTTGTGATTACTGGGAGACTCCAAAGCTCAGGAAAAACCCGAACTACAAAGAGTCAGGAATGAAGCCGAACAGAGGTAATAGAGTCTTCAACTCCTGCAAACAAGTTAGCACCAAATATAAAGCTTTGAATTGTTTTTGAAATAACTGAGGTATTGGAGAGAAGGACTTGATCAATGGGCAGGCTTGGGTCTCCATAATTTTGGTAAATACTTGGGGTCTTAAAAAACACTCCAGTTTCACTGTTGAGCATTAACATAGTGGCAGGCATCAGTTATGAATGGGCAATATACACACAACTCAATTGGCATTGAGAGAGACTCATCGGGAGACATAGCAGAAATCTATCCTAAGGAAGAAGAAACAAACTAAGGGGAGGATGAGGCAGCTACGGTGGACAAAGGAAGTCATAAAAGCAAAAGAAAAAGTATATAATGTGGTGAAAATTCATGGGAGCCAGGGAATCGGAAAACCTTTAAAAAGTAGCTGAGGATAACTAAATAAGCAAGAAGAGGGGATAAGATGAATTATGAGAGTAAGCTAGCTAGTAATATTTAAAAAAATTGGATATATAAAAGGTTAAAGAGAGGTAAGAGTGGACATTGCAGCATTAGAAAATGAAGCTGGAAAAATTGTAATGGGGAGCAAAGAAATGCCAAGGAAACTGAATACATAGAAGACACAAGCACCATGCCGGAACATCCAGAGAATCAAGGGTCAGAGGTGAGTGCAGTGGTCATCACTAAGGAGAAGATGCTGACGAAGCTAATAGGTCTGACGTATGTATTCAGGCCAACAGGAGGCATGACCACATTAGATTTGGTACTAGGTAATGAACCCGGCCAAGTGTTAGATTTGGAGGTAGGTGAGCACTTTGGTGATAGTGACCACAATTTGGTTACATTTACTTTAATAATAGAAAGGGATAGGTACATACCGCAGGACAAGAGTTACAGCTGGGGGAAAGGCAAGTATGATGTGATTACACAAGATTTAGGATGCATAGGATGGTGAAGGAAACTGCAGGGGTTGGACACAATTGAAATGTCAAGCTTATTCAAGGAACAGTTTCTGCATGTCCTTGATAAGTATGTACCAGTCAGGCAGGGAAGAAGTTATCGAGTGTGGGAGCCATGGTTTACTAAGGAAGTTGAATCGCTTGTGAAGAGGAAAAAGGCTTATATTAGGATGAGATGTGAAGGCACAGTTAGGGTGCTTGAGAGTTACAGGTTAGCCAGGAAAGACCGAAAGATAGAGCTAAGAAGACCCAGGAGGAGACATGAGAAGTCATTGGCAGATAGGATCAAGGAAAACCCTAAAGCTTCCTATAGATATATCAGGAATAAAAGAATGACTAGAGTAATATTAGGATCAATAAAGGATAGTACTGGGAAGTTGTGTGTAGAGTCTGTGGGGATAGGAGAATCGTTAAATGAATATTTTTCGTCAGTATTCACACTGGAAAAGCATAAAGTTGTTGAGGAGAATACTGAGATACAGGCTACTAGACTAGACAGGATTGAGGTTCACGAGGAGGAGGTGTTAGCAATTCTGGAACGTGTGAAAATAGATAAGTTCCTGGGTCGATGGGACTTTTCCTCGGATTCACTGGGAAGCCAGGCAGGAGATCGCAGAGCCTTTGGCTTTGATCTTTATGTCATCATTGTCAACAAGAGTAGTACCAGAAGACTGGAGGATAGCAAATGTTGTCCCCTTGTTTAAGAAGGGGAGTAGAGACAACCCTGGAAATTATAGACCAGTGAGCCTTACTTTGGTTGTGGGTAAAGTGTTGGCAAAAGTTTTAAGAGATAGGATTTATAATCTAGAAAGGAATAAGTTGATTAGGGATAGTCAGCACGGTTTTGTGAAGGTTAGGTCATGCTCACAAACCTTATTCAGTTCTTTGAGAAGGAGAACAAACAGGTGGATGAGGGTAAAGTGGTTGATGTGGTGTACAGAGGAACTTCAATTATCCAAAGAACACAGGCAGGGAGTATTTTGTTTGGTTAATCAAATTACAGCGAACTGAATGCTGGATAACATAGTTTAGTCAAGCATCGGGACCTTGCGATCTTGCTAGATAATACAATATTCAGATAATCAGATGCTGGATAATAGAGGTTCCTCTGTATACAGATTTCAGTAAGGTGTTTGCTAAGACTCCCCACAGTAGGCTATTGTACAAAATATGGAGGCATGGGACTGACAGTGATTTAACGGTTTGGATCAGAAATTGGCTAACTGAAAGAAGACAGAGGATGGTAGTTGATGGGAAATGTTCATCCTGGGGTTTAGTTACTAGTGGTGTATCGCAAGGATCTGTTTTGGGGCCACTGCTGTTTTTCATTTCTATAAATGACCTGGATGAGGCATAGAAGGATGGGTTAGTAAATTTACGGATGATACTAAGGTCAGTGGAGTTGTGGATAGTGCTGAAGGATGTTACAGGGTACAGAGGGACGTAAATATCCTGCAGAGCTGGGCTGAGAGGTAATTTAGCAGCACGGTAGCACAGTGGTTAGCACTGCTGCCTCACAGCGCCTGAGACCCGGGTTCAATTCCCGCCTCAGGCGACTGACTGTGTGGAGTTTGCACGTTCTCCCCGTGTCTGTGGGTTTCCTCCGGGTGCTCCGGTTTCCTCCCACAGTCCAAAGATGCGCAAGTCAGGTGAATTGGCCATGCTAAATTGCCCGTAGTGTTAGGTAAGGGGTAAATGTAGGGGTATGGGTGGGTTGCGCTTCGGCAGGTCGGTGTGGACTTGTTGGGCCGAAGGGCCTGTTTCCACACTGTAATGTAATGTAATCTGTAATGTAATGTAATCTAATCTAAATGGAGTTTAATGAGGAAAAGTGTGAGGTGATTCACTTTGGAAGTAACAACAGGAATACAGAGTACTGGGCTCATGGTAAGATTCTTGGCAGTGTAGATGAGCAGAGAGATCTCAGTGTCCATATAGATCCGTGAAAGTTGCCACCCAGATTGATAGGGTTGTTAAGAAGACATATGGTGTGTTAGCTTTTATTGGAAGAGGTATTGAGTTTCAGAGCCACAAGGTTATGCTGCAGCTGCACAAAACTCTGGTGCAGCCGCTCTTGGTATATTGTGTACAGTTCTGTCATTGCAATATAGGAAGGATGTAGAAGCTTTGGAAGGGGTTCAGAGGAGATTTACTAGGATGTTGCCTGGTATGGAGGAAAGGTCTTATGAGGAAGAACTGAGATCGTTGAGGCTGTTTCCGTTAAAGATAAGGTTGAGAAGTGACTTAACTGAGACATACAAGATAATCAGAGGGTTAGATAGGGTGGACAGTGAGAACCTTTTCCCTGGATGACGATGGCTAGCATGAGGGGACATAGCTTTAAATTGAGGTGTAATCGAAATAGGACAGAATGTCAGAGGTAGTTTCTGTACTCAGAGAGTAGTAGGGATATGGAACACCTTGCCTGCAACAGTAGCAGACTCACCAACTTTATAGATTAGTGGTGCTGGAAGAGCACAGCAGTTCAGGCAGCATCCAAGGAGCAGCGGAATCGACGTTTCGGGCAAAAGCCCTTCATCAGGAATTCCTGATGAAGGGCTTTTGCCTGAAACGTCGATTTCGAAGCTCCTTGGATGCTGCCAGAACTGCTGTGCTCTTCCAGCACCACTAATCCAGAATCTGGTTTCCAGCATCTGCAGTCATTGTTTTTACCTCACCAACTTTATGGGCATTTAAATGGTCATTGGATAAACATATGGATGAAAATGGAATAGTGTAAGATAGATTGGCTTCAGACTTCAGATTGGATCCACAGATGAGCTCAACATTGAGGGCTGAAGGGCCTGTACTGCACTGTAATATTCTATGTTCTATGAAGGTGGATAAATAACTGGGGTCAGATGGACTGCACCCCAGAGTTCCAAAAGAGGTAGATGAGGAAATTGTAAAGGCATTGGTGGTAGTTCTTTCAGGAATCACTGGAGTTTGGGACCGTACCAGAGGATGGGAAATGGCTAAGGAAGAAGAGAAGCAGAAGACAGGAAACTATAGACCAGTTCACCTGACCTTGATCGTGGTAAGATTTTCAAATCCATTATAAAGGAATAGATTGCGGAGTACTTGGAATTGGATTATAAAATAGGACTGAGGCAACACGGCTTTATCAAGGGCATGTTGAAGATTAGTGTTGGGGTTAGGATTAAGGTTAGGATTAACCCTCATCCTATCATGGACACTGATTATGTGACTGCTTTGCTCTGGATGGTGACAAGCCCCTGCTCAGCCAGTGACAACTTTTTAAAATTTCGTCCATGAAATTCAGTGTCAGTAGCAAAACTAATTAGGAAGAAAATAAATTGTTTCAACATTTGGCTGCTATTTTAGTAATGTGACCAGCTTATCATAAATACTTTCTGGAATAATCCACCACAGTATATTCCCATAACATTAGTCCAAACAAATCAGGAGGAAAATCTATTTTTCAGGAGGAAGCATCTGCCAAATGTGACAAAAACATCATCAAGCTGCACTTTCAAGCAAAACAATTTGAGTCAGATGTAAGATAGTGGATAGATTGAAGTGCATCACAATATTAGAAGACAGAAGATGAAAGTTTGTATGCTTTCTCAATATCAGCTGAAAGCCAGGAGCATGTACATCACTGAAACACAATCCAGCCTTTGTTCTATTTTATACCAGCAAAAGCTGGTTTATTGTTTGAAAGTTGTGTTTTATTTCATTGGTGTGGGAGGAGGGTGCTTTCTCGTGTCAGTCTCGACATCCATGAACAACATGATCTTGCTATCAATTCACTCCAGCATGTGATTGAAACTGCAGACTGTGAAACCCAAATCGGAATTGCAGTGATCTGTTCAAGTAGACAAAGTTAAGCCTCGTCACATCCTGAAATATATTCGGATGATCTCCAGTAACTTTCCATTTATTGCCTTTCCTCAAAATAAATTAATTGCTTGTGTTTGTGCAGCGTTTAACCTGAGCAGAGCTGGGATCCAATCAGGTAGCAACAACCACAATTATTTATGTAGCGACTTGAAAATGGTAAAATATCTCTTGGTGTTTCACAGGAGTGCTGTAAGACAATGTAAAGCCAAGCCACATCAGAATCTATCTCTCTCAGCCTTAAATATTCACAAGGACTCTGCACCTATAGCTCCCTGAGGCAAGGAGTTCCAAAACCTCACAGCCCACTGAGAGAAGAAATCCCTCCGTATCTGTCTTACATTGGTGTCCCTTTATTCTGAGACTGTGGTCTCTGGTGCTAGCCTCTCCCATGAGGAAGAGTATCGTCTGAGCATTCACCCTTGAGAATCTGATATGTCTTGATGAGGTCACCACCTCTCATTCTTCAAAGCTCCAGTGAGCAGAGTCCCAAGGTATTTAGCCTTTGCACAATCCCTCCACACAAGGGATTAGCATGGTGAGCCTTCCCTGAACTCTCTCCAATTAAATCACGTCTTTCCTTAAATAAGGGAACCAGAACTTCTCACTGTGCTCCAGATGTGGTTTCACCAGCATCTTGTACAGTAGCAGTAAAACGTCCCTACTCTTATACTACACCCCCCTGAAATAAAGGCCAACATTCCATTAGCCATTCCTGATTACCTGCTGCCCAATGTGCTAGTTTTCTGTGCTTTGAGCACAAATTCCCCCAAGTCTCTTTGTGTCGAAGATTTCTGTAGTTTTTTCACCATTTATATAATATTCTATTCTTTCGCTCTCCTTTCCAAAATGAGCATTTTCATATTTTCCCACATTATACTCCCTGTGTCAAATGTTTGCCACTCATGGAACTTATTAATATCTCTCTGTGATATGGAGCTGCTGTTTTTGGACTGGGGTGGACAAGGTCAGAAGTCACACGACACCAGGTTATAGTCCAACAGGTTAATGAAATCACAAGCTTTTGGAGCATAGACCTTTGTCAGGTGAAGTCATCTTACCCGATGAAGGGGCAGCGCTCTGAAAGCTTGTAATTTCAAATAAACCTGTTGGACTATAACCTAGTGGCATGTGATTTCTGACTTTATCTCTCTGTGAAGTGTTTGTATCCCTCTCGCAAGATGACAGCAATTCAGAGCTGTCTGTGCTCTTTCACTCTGACTGCATGTGTTTTCCGTATTATCATCACTCCATCATTGGTGGATGGGACCTCGGTTACCCAGACCCTATGTCCCGGAATTCCCTCCCTCAGCCTCTGCCCCTGTCTAATACATTTTCCTCCTTTAAGACCCTTTTAAAAATTGGCCTCTTTGGCCACGCTTTAACTGAATATCTCCAAATGAACAGACAGGGAATAGAGGGATATGTACTATGTGGAGGCAGATGGGAATGGTATCATGGTCAGAACAGACATGATGGACCGAAGGGCCAGTTCATGGGCTGTACCATTTCATATTCCTCTGTGTATTATCTGACTCAGTCTCTTAGACACACACTCAAGCGTGCACACACGGATTCATGTGTACATCACACACACACATGCACGTGTGCGCACACACATGCACACACACGCACACACACATGTTTAAGATGGAAAGCTGTTTAAGATGGTTGGATGGATTCTTGTTTGTCAGTGGAATCTAGGGTGGTTAGGATAAGATAGAATGTGGAATTTGTAGGTAAACGGAGTAGCCTTGAATCTATTGAATGGGAGAGCAGGCTAGAGGGACTGAATGGCCAATGACTACTCTAATCACATCAGAGTAAAAGTGTGGTAAACGGAGGAGTATGGCCAAGTGGGGACACGAATGGGATATACAGCCAGCAGCAAGGGACTAGACAAGGCTTTCAATGAATACTTTGCACCTGCATTGACCTACAAACAGGTGTTACTCAGGTTATGGTGTCAGTGGAGGGAATTCAGTCACTCAAAAGGTTTAAGCTGATTGATTTATTATTATCACATGTACCAAGATGCAGTGCAAACTGCTGTGTACTGTACAGGCAAATCATATCGTCCAAACTAAAAACTTGTCTTGAACATCCCCATCCCAGGGAAAGAACACTTGCTATTTGCCTTTTCAATATCCCTAATTATGTTATAAATCTCTATAAAGTCACCTATCAACATTCTGTGCTGTTATGAAAAGGTTCCAGCCTTCCCAGTCTCTCTTTATAACTCAAAGCCTCCATACCTGGCAACATCCTGGTAAACCTCTTCTGAACCCTGTGCAGCTTCATAATATCCATTGTATAACAGGGAGACCAGAACTGGATGCAATGCTCCTCGGATGCTGCCTGACCTGCTGTGCTTTTCCATTGCCACACTTCTTGCCTCTGATCTCCAACATCTGCACTCCTCACTTTTGCGCAGTCACCCACATCATGTACAACCTCAACATGACGTCCCAACTCCTCTACTCAATGACCTAAGCAATGAAGGCAAGCATGCTAAACAACCTCTTAACTACCCCATCAACCAACGACACAAACTGCAAAGAATTAAGTACCTGAGGCCCTAGGTCTCTCTGTTCCTCAACACTGCCCATGGCCATACCTTTAATTATGTAGTCTTGGCTGAAGCTGCACTTAAGGGGTACATGATTAGATTAGATTCCTTATAGTATGGAAGCAGACCCTTTGGCACAACAAGTCCACACTGACCCTCCGAAGAGCAACCCACCCAGACCCATTCTCCTACCCCATATTTACCCTTGTCTAATGCACCAAACACTGGAAAAGCACAGCAGGTCAGGCAGCATCCGAGGAGCAGGAAAATCGACGTTTCAGGCAAAAGTTTTTCCAGCACCACTCTAATCTAGACTCTGGTTTCCAGCATCTGCACTCCTTGTTTTTACCTAATGCACCGAACACTACGGGCAATTTAGCATGGCCAGTTCACCTGATCTGTATATCTTTGGATTGTTGAAGGAAACTGGAGCACCCAGAGGAAACCCACGCAGACACGGGGAGAATGTGCAAACTCCACACAGACAGTCGCCCGAGGCTGGAATCAAACCTGGGTCCCTGGTGCTGTGAGGCAGCAGTGTTAACCACTGAGCCACCATGCCACTCATGTATATGAGACATTTCCAAAAATATTGAAGAAAATAAACATGGATATTTCATAAAGAAGATAATTCTCATTCAATTTTTTCCATAGATTCAGGGTGTCTTTGAGCATTGAAGAATTGTAAACATTATGACCATGTTCCAACAGTTGTAAAGATAAGTCCAGCAATTAGAGAACACTCAGTTTAACATTTTTGGATAACTTTGAGAAACAATTATTTGGAAGAAAATCATAAGTCACATGGAAAACTATGTGTTAGTCTGAAAGAATTAGCATTGATTTGTTTGGGAATATCATGTCTAAATAACTTACCAGAATTCCCCGAAGAGTTGGCAGAGCTGGTTGATGAGGGGCTGCTGTTGATGTGGTGTCAATGGGCGT
>NC_057729.1:63147448-63153440 GCF_004010195.1 Chiloscyllium plagiosum | reverse complement strand
AACCCACGCAGACACGGGGAGAATGTGCAAACTCCACACAGACAGTCGCCCGAGGCTGGAATCAAACCTGGGTCCCTGGTGCTGTGAGGCAGTGGTGCTAACCACTGAGCCACCGTGCCACTCATGTATATGAGACATTTCCAAAAATATTGAAGAAAATAAACATGGATATTTCATAAACAAGATAATTCTCATTCAATTTTTCCATAGATTCAGGGTGTCTTTGAGCATTGAAGAATTGCAAACATTATGACCATGTTCCAACAGTTGTAAAGATAAGTCCAGTAATTAGAGAACACTCAGTTTAACATTTTTGGATAACTTTGAGAAACAATTATTTGGAAGAAAATCATAAGTCACATGGAAAACTATGTGTTAGTCTGAAAGAATTAGCATTGATTTGTTTGGGAATATCATGTCTAAATAACTTACCAGAATTCCCCGAAGAGTTGGCAGAGCTGGTTGATGAGGGGCTGCTGTTGATGTGGTGTCAATGGGCGTCCCCCCAGATGCATTTGATACAGTGCTGAACAACAGACCTTTAAAGAAATGTATAGGTTATGGAATAAGAAGGACCGTAGCAATCTGGATACAGCATTGTCTGAGTTATTGAGAACAAAGTAATGGTCAGTAAATATTTTTCGGCTGGAGGAAGATTATTGGTGGAGTTCTGCAGGGTTTAGAATCGGGACCTATAAATTAGCTTTAAATTTTGAGAGGGGAATGTGCAATGAAACCTGGACCCCCCTCGTGCACCAGTTGCTGAAGGTAAGCATGGAGGACCAGCAGGCAGTAAGAAAACAAATAGCATGTTGGCCTTCATAGTGAGAGGATTCAAAAACAAAAGCAGTGATGTCTTGCTGCAATTGTATAGGGCATTGCTGAGACCACACCTGATGTATTATGTGCAGTTTTGGTCTCCTTATCTGAGGGAGGATGTAGACTTTCCATACTGATTCCTGAAATGACGGGATTAATGTAGAATTGATTTGATTATATTTCTGTGTTTCTATGACCCTTGATTTTCCTGACATATATTAATAATCTGGATCTTGGTGTGCAGGGGATGATTGCAAGGTTTGTGGGCAACACAAAACCTGGGAGAATTATAAGCTGTGAGGAGGGCAGTATACAACTTGGAAAGGGCATTGACACACTGATGGAGTGAGCAGATCGATGGCAGATGAGATTCAATGCAGCAAAGTGTGAGGTGTTGCACTTTGGAACAAAGACAACATGGTGCAACTGTATAATATGAAGGGTGTCACTATGAAGGAGCAAACAGACCTGGGTGTATACAAAGGTTCGTTTTTAAACTTTGCAACTATAGTAAATTCACCAACTTTAAAGGCATTTATATGGATGAGAATGGAATAGTGTAGGTTAGATGGGCTTCAGATTGGTTCTAAAGGTCAGCGCAACATGGAGGGCTGAAGGGCCTACACTGCACTGTAATGTTCTATGTTCTATAGGCAGAGAGAGCTCTTAATAAAGCATGTAGTTTTCTTGGTTTCATTAAGAGGGAGAGAGAATGCAAGAGCAGAGGGGTGATGTTGAACTTGTACGTGACACTTGTTAGACCTCAGCTGGAGTTTTGTGTAAATTGTGGGCACCACATTATAGGAAGGATCTGAGTGCATTAGAAAGAGTACAAACGAGATTGACAAGAATAGCTCCAGTAATGAGAAACTTCAGCAATGAGATTGGATTGAAGAAGTTGGGACAGTTCTCCACAGAGAGAAGAAGATTGAGAGCAGATTTAGTTGAGGTTTTCAAATTCTTGAGGGGCCTGGATGGAGTAGATTAGGAGAAGCTATTTTCATACAATGAATGATCAGGAATCAGAAATGTAGTGAAGACAGATTTCATTCAAGAAATCATGGATAATTAGTTAAATAGAAATAATAGAGTTACAACTTCTTATAGCAGAGAGACAGGCCCTTTTGCCCAACTGGTCCATGCCGACCAAAATGTCCATCCACGCTAACCCCATTTCCCTGCACTTGGCCCCATATTCTTCTAATCCTCTCCTGTCCCTGTATTTGTCCAAATACCTTTTAAATGTTGTTAATGTACCCGCCTCAACCTCTTCCGCTGGCAGCTCATTCCATATGTGTACCACCCTCTGGGTAAAAACGTTGCCCCTCAGGTTCCCTTTTATTCTTTCCTCTCTCACCTTAAACTGATGCCCTCTAGTCCTCAATTCCCCAACCCTGGGAAAAAGACTGAGTGCAATCATCCTATCCATGCCTCTCATGATTGTATTCACTTCTATAAAGTCCCCCCTCAATCTCCAACACTCTCAAGAAAAATGTTCGAGCTTGTCCAACCTCTCCCTATAACTCAGACCATTGATCCCAGTCAAGGTCCTTGTAAATTTCTTCTGCACCCTTTTCAGTTTAATAACATCCTTCCTATAGCAAGGTGACCAAAACTGAACACAATACGCCAAGTGCAGCCTCACCAACGTCCTGTATAACTGCAACATAACTTCCCAACTTCTCTACTCAATGACCTGACTGATGAAGGCCAGTGTGCCAAAAGCTGCCTTCACTGCCCTGTCTACCTGGGACTCCACTTTCAGAGAATCATGAACCTGAACTCCAAGATCCCTCTGTTCCACTACACTCCTTAAGGTCCTACCATTCACCATCCAAACTTCTAGGAGAAAGTGAGGGCTGCAGATGTTGGAGATCAGAGCTGAAAATGTGTTGCTGGAAAAGCACAGCAGGTCAGGCAGCATCCAAGGAGCAGGAGAAGAAGGGCTCATGCCCGAAACGTTGATTCTCCTGCTCCTTGGATGCTGCCTGACCTGCTGCGCTTTTCCAGCAACACATTTTCAACCATGAAACTTCTACCTTGATTTGACTTTCCAAAATGCAAGACCTCATACTTATCCAAATTGAACTCCATTTGCCATTTCTTGGCCCTCTTCCCCAGCTGATCAAGGTCCTGCTGCATTTTCTGATAACCTTCCTCACTGTCCACAATATCACCTAGTTTAGTGTCATCAGCACTATCATGTGCAGGCTTATGGGAATAAGCAGGACACTGGCTCTCATTGAAACTGCTTTGAGAGTCAGTACCAGCATGATGGACAGAATCTCCTGCACAGATGACAATGCTGTGATTCTGAGAGTTTTTGGAGGAGACTGATGTTAAATAAGGTGGCTGAGTTGTTATTGTCTAAGGTAGGCCAAGAAACATCTTTCATGCACATACGAAGGATTCTATAGCACAATCAACTGGTGATTCAAAACAGTATTCATACCTCAAAGTAATATCTGACAGCAGATGAAAGGTCCCAATGACATTGTTTCTCGCAGTTTCTTACTATGTGCAATTTGGCTGCAAAGGTTTTGACATTAATATAGTGACTACACTACACCAGTGTTTAAAGGGATACTTTAAGATCTTAGCCTGCTGGACAAACTTTCCTCTTTCCTGAAGAAGGGCTTATGCCCGAAAGGTCGATTCTCCTGCTCCTTGGATGCTGCCTGACCTGCTGCGCTTTTCCAGCAACACATTTTCAGCTCTGATCTCCAGCATCTGCAGACCTCACTTTCTCGTCGATGCTTTAAGATAGACAGAGATTGTGAATGACATTATCTAATTGCATGTGATTGTATAGACTGATTGTGTGGTTATCGCAAGGGACAAACCCCACTGTTATTTTAACAAAAGGATGAGAGAGGAATTTAGCATAAATATGTGAATTGTTGATACTTTCCCAGAAGAACATTCTATTATTATTCACTGAGGCCTAATGTTACCTGGGGGCTGATGGGACATATTGAATGTTTTTAGAAAAGATTGTGAAAGAAGAATGACTTCGAGGAGAAAGTGAGGTCTGCAGATGCTGGAGATCAAAGTTGAAACTTTATTGCTGGAACAGCACAGCAGGTCAGGAATTCCTGAAGAAGGGCCTGTGCCCGAAACGTCGAATCTCCTGTTCCCTGGATGCTGCCTGACCTGCTGTGCTGTTCCAGCAATAAAGTTTCAACAAAGAAGAATGACTACAGCAAATATCCCCGATTATACTGAATGACAGAGGAGATTTGAAGGGCCATCCTCTCTGTTATTCTATGTTTCGATAAAACCCTAACCTTAACCTGAACCTTCATCCAAACGGTACCCTCAATCTAATCTAAAACTGAACCCTAACCCAAACACTTACCCTCATTCCTTACGCTAACCATACTTTTACCCTAACCATTCCCCTAACTTTTGACCTAATTGTAATCCTAACATTAGACTAACCCTCACCATAACCATACCCTAACCCTAACCCAAACCCTTACCTTCACCCTCACCCTCTCACCCTCACCTTAGCAATTACCCTCATTCTCTCACCCTCACCTTAGCAATTACCCTCACCTTCTCACCCTCACCTTAGCAATTACCCTCACCTTCTCACCCTCATCTTAGCAATTACCCTCACTGTAAAGCTAAGCCGAAGCATAACCCTGATCCTGACTGCAGCCCTTACAAATACCCTCACCCTAACCTTAACCTTAGTCTTTGCCTTAAACTGCCTCATACCCTCACCATGACTGCACCCTCACCCCCACTCTAATCCTAACTCTGTCATATGAGAAGAACCAAGCAGATTCTAATTGTTTTACAGACAAGTTTTGTTGCTGTTAAAAAGAATAATCAAGTTTGGATTCACAATGGATGTGCTCCACTTGTTTAAATCTTACCCTGTAAAACAAATAAATATTCTGTTCACACGTGAATCTGATTTACCATGTCTTAATGTCTCCCCATTCACATCCAAACCGTTTCCTTACTCTGTAAAGCAGATAATTGCTCTATTTAGGTCCAACATGTTATATCCTTCCAAAAGGTAATTTGAGGTGATAATAAATGGACATTCTCTCTGTGCTCCTGATGGTGATTATTGATGTACCATCGAATGTACTTTTTGGTAACTAGCAGGGAACCAGCACAGATAGAATTGAATGAATGGCCTCCTACTGGGCTGTGAGATTCCATTTATTCAATAGTCAAAGAAATGATCAATTACTGTTTGGAGTCATTCAGAGAAGGGACCAGGTAACGAACTTACATTTCCATGGTGATTTTAATTGCTCCTGGATTGTTGCCGATGATAATCCACTCAACAGCGCAGATGCTATTGTTGTGTGGATCAGTGTGTGAACAGCAAAGTCCCACAAATTGCAATGAGCTAAACAGAAAGTGAGCCTCCTGTTGAGCTTGGTTGGTGGGTAAATGTTGACAGGATTACCAGGAAAGCTCTTCTTTAAATTATACTGTTGAACTTTTACATTCACTTAAACAGGCAGACAGGTCAGTCTATGCGGAGAGTGGGAGCAGCTGACAATGCAGCACAGCTTTAGTCCCGAACCACATAGAAGGAGGTTATTCAGCCCATCGTATCTGCACTGGTTCTTCATTTGAGCGTTTCACCTTGTTCACTGACTGACATTCTCCCGCCTCCTCCACATTGCCCTCCAGTCTGTTCCTTTTCAAGATTCAAGTACCTTATGAATCATCTCTAATGACTGCACAACATTCACAACTGCTCAGACACTGACAAAATCCTTATTCATGCTCATCAATATCTGGACACTATCCAGGCTTGGGCTGCAAATTCCTGTCCAAGGCATTTATCATCTTGACTGGGGAATATATCACCACTCCTTTATTGTCACAGGGTCAAAATCCTGGAACTCCTTCCCTCATGGCATTATAGCTCTACCTACATAAAATGGATTGTAATCCCTACAGTGTGGAAACAGGCCATTCAGCCCAATGAGTCCACACTGACCCTCTGAAGAATATCTGAGGAAACAAGGAAACAAGGTTCAGACAGAGCGTTGGAGGGATACAGGATAGCCAGGAGGGAGCTGAAGAAAGGGATTAGGAGAGCTAAGAGAGGGCATGAAAAATCTTTGGCGGGTAGGATCAAGGATAACCCCAAGGCATTTTATGCGTATGTGAGAAACATGAGAATGACGAGAACGAG
>NC_057729.1:63121644-63146419 GCF_004010195.1 Chiloscyllium plagiosum | reverse complement strand
CAAAGTAATGGAAATGGTACTGAGGGATAGGATTTATGAGTATCTGGAAAGACGCTGCTTGATTAGGGACAGCCAGCATTGTGAAGGGTAGGTCTTGCCTTACAAGTCTTATTGAATTCTTCGAGGAGGTGACCAAGCATGTGGATGAGGGTAGAGCAGTGGATGTAGTGTACATGGATTTTAGTAAGGCATTTGATAAGGTTCCCCATGGTAGGCTTATGCGGATAGTCAGGAGGCACGGGATAGAGGGAAATTTGGCCAGTTGGATAGAAAACTGGCTAACGTGTCAAAGTCAGAGAGTGGTGGTAGATGGCAAATATTCAGCCTGGAGCCCAGTTACAAGTGGAGTTCCGCAGGGATCAGTTCTGGGTCCTCTGCTGTTTGTAATTGTTATTAATGACTTGGAAGAGGGAGTCGATATGAAGACTGGTGGAGTTGTGGATAGTGAGGAGGGCTGTTGTCGGCTGCAAAGGGACATAGATATGATGCAGAGCTGGGCTGAGGAGTGGCAGATGGAGTTCAACCCTGTCAAGTGTGAGGTTGTCCATTTTGGAAGGACAAATAAGAATGCAGAATACAGGGTTAATGGTAGGGTTCTTCGTAAGGTGGAGGAGCAGAGGGATCTTGGGGTCTATGTTCATAGCTCTTTGAAAGTTGCCTCTCAGGTGGATAGAGCTTGTAAGAAGGCCTATGGTGTATTAGCGTTCATTAGCAGAGGGTCGTGAGGTGATGTTGCAGCTGTACAGGACCTTGGTTAGGCCACATTTGGAGTACTGTGTGCAGTTCTGGTCGCCTCACTTTAGGAAAGATGTGGAAGCTTTGGAGAGGGTGCAGAGGAGATTTACCAGGATGTTGCCTGGAATGGAGAATAGGTCGTATGAGAAAAGGTTGAGAGTGCTAGGCCTTTTCTCATTGGAACAGAGAAGGATGAGGGGTGACTTGACAGAGGTTTATAAGATGGTCAGGGGAATAGATAGAGTAGACAGTCAGAGACTTTTTCCCCGGGTACAACAGAGTGTTACAAGGGGACATAAATTTAAGGTGAAGGATGGAAGGTATAGGGGGGATGTCAGGGGTGGGTTCTTTACCCAGAGAGTGGTGGGGGCATGGAATTCGCTGCCTGTGGGAGTGGCAGACTCAGAATCATTGGTGACCTTTAAGCGGCAATTGGATAGGTACATGGATGGGTGCTTAAGCTAGGACAAATGTTCAGCACAACATCGTGGGCTGAAGGGCCTGTTCTGTGCTGTATTGTTCTATGTTCTATGTTCTATCCCACCCAGATCCATTCCCTTACCCTATTACTCTACATTTCCCCTGAATAATACACCAAAGCTACACATCCCTGAACATCAAGAAAGCGAATGCAATGTTGTCTCTTATCTCAAGAGGGTTGGAATATAAAAGCAGAGATGTACTACTAAGACTTTATAAAGCTCTGGTTAGGCCCCATTTGGAGTACTGTGTCCAGTTTTGGTCCCCACACCTCAGGAAGGACATACTGGCACTGGAACGTGTCCAGCGGAGATTCACACGGATGATCCCTGGAATGACAGGTCTAACATATGAGGAACGGCTGAGGATACTGGGATTGTATTCGTTGGAGTTTAGAAGATTAAGGGGAGACTTAATAGAGACGTACAAAATAATACATGGCTTGGAAAAGGTGGATGCTAGGAAATTGTTTCAGTTAAACGAGGAGACTAGGACCCGTGGACACAGCCTTAGAATTAGAGGGGGTCATTTCAGAACAGAAATGCGGAGGCATTTCTTCAGCCAGAGAGTGGTGGGCCTGTGGAATTCATTGCCATGGAGTGCAGTGGAAGCCGGGACGCTAAATGTCTTCAAGGCCGAGATTGATAGATTCTTGTTGTCTCGAGGAATTAAGGGCTACGGGGAGAACGCTGGTAAGTGGAGCTGAAATGCGCATCAGCCATGATTGAATGGCGGATTGGACTTGATGGGCCGAATGGCCTTACTTCCACTCCTATGTCTTATGGTCTTATGGTCATTATGGGCAATTTAACTTGGCCAAACCACCTAAGCTTCATATCTTTGGATTGTGGGAGGAAATCAGAGTACCCAAAAGAAACCCACGCAGACATGGGGAGCATGTGCAAACTCCACACAGACAGTCGCCCAAGACGGGAATCGAACCTGAGTCCCTGGCATTGTGAGGCAGCAGTGCTAACCACTGAATCTCAACATTGTCTTCTCAAAGACAACTAGGAATTGGCAATAATTGTTGACCCAGCCAGCAATACCCACATCCCATGGGTGAATAAATAAAGAAAAATATTACTCACCACATTTTAGTCCAAGCCTGGACATTGTTCAGATCTTGTTGCATTTTGAACATGGTATGTTTCAGTATCTGAGAAGTTGTGAATGGACCTGAGTATTGTGCAATCATCAGTAAACATCCTCATTTCTGACCTTATGCTGGAGGGAAGATCATTGATGAAGCAGCTGAAGATGGTTGGGACAATGAAACTTTTCAGTAATTACTGAAAGCGTAAATGGATCACAAATCAACTATTAGGTTTTTCAAAAGGAATAGTGTAATATCACATCGTTGTTGCTTATACATAGTCATTTCTAACTCAGACAGACATTGCTTGGGTTTTAAAATTTGTCAGGAACGTTAAATCATTATTTGGATTGACAAAAACTAAAATAGTCTTCAGGATTGCTCGATATCCTTGTGTTACCTTGTTCCTTGTACAATAGGAGAGATTTCTTGTGTTAATCACATTTGTAATGTGTGTCTGCTAAATGAATAGGGAGGCAGGAGCTGAATGTTCAAGGCTTTTCTCTGTGAAATCATAGCACACTGACAGTGGATGATGAGGCCAAGTGGTTGGGCATTTACCCTGCACCACGATTGACTGAGTTCACAGCTGGTCTACCTTGTACCTCCAGCTCTTCACTGTGGTTCCTCAACCATTTCTGCTCTTAGCCAATAGCATCAATCAATCTCAATTTTAATATTTTCAATGGACCCTGT
The DNA here is from genome assembly GCF_004010195.1 of Chiloscyllium plagiosum. Lineage (NCBI taxonomy): Eukaryota > Metazoa > Chordata > Chondrichthyes > Orectolobiformes > Hemiscylliidae > Chiloscyllium > Chiloscyllium plagiosum. Next base: position 63,143,412 of record NC_057729.1, on the reverse strand, counting down.
CATCCAAATTTAACATTTTTTTGAAAACGTATGAGGGGTAGATGAGGAGAAACCAGAGTAGGTTTGGGAGGGTCAGTTACAGATCAGGAAAAGGTGAGGACTGCAGATACTGGAGATCACAGTCAAAGAGTCTGGTGCTGGAAAAGCACAGCAGGTCAGGCAGCATCCGAGGGGCAGGAGGATTGATGTTTTGAGCATGAGCCCTTCATCAGTTCCTAATGAAGGGTGTTTGCTCAAAAAGTCGATTCTCCTGCCCCTCGGATGTGCCTGACCAGCTGTACTTTTCCAGCACCATACTCATTTATAAATCAAACGTGATCTCATTGGATGGTGGAAGTGGCTGAAAGAATAAATCATCTCCTCTTGTTGCTTCACTTTGTTACAACACAGTGGTGAACTTTTCCGTTAGTTAAACCAAACACCCAGAAAAGTTCACCTCGCCCTGTAATCTGTTAAAGTATCAGTGACAGAGAATTCCCCAAATTCCCCTGTTTAAAGAAAAATATCAATTTTATTCTTAAACTCTAAAAGTGAATATTAAAAAACAACTATTTATAAGTCTAAACCTCCTTTCTCTTAAAAGTCTGTTATCTACTTCCAACTCTATCACAATATATTGATCCAGTAAAAACCCCTATTAAAATTACATCAAGTTAATTTTCAAAACCACACAGCGGCTGTCATCTCTTGTGTCCTCCTTCCTCTGGCTGTCGATCTCCCTGGTCGGCTTCGGTCTTTTGCTGCAAAGATGTTTCATATGAAAAAGGTCCCTCTGATTGAGAGTGCTTTGAATGGTAGTCTCTCTCTCAATGGCAGTTTTCTCTTTCTGGCTAACTCTCAAAATGCCGGCTCCCTTTATACCCCATACATCAGATTGTCTCATTGATTCAATATTGTCAAAACAGTAAAATTCAAATTCAATCGGGTTTTAGTATCCTTGGGCATTATTTAAACTGATTGGTTACATTTGAATTGTTGTGAACATAGCAGCCAAATGTCATATATTTTCAATTTTCCTGTACACTCTATGCCTGCTAGTCAGTCACATGACAGGAGCCTGCAAACTCTCAGTGCAAAACAGCTTTCACTCTCTCTTAAAGGTACAGTACATGCCTTCGACATCATAACACACACACCCTTAAAAAAATGAACTATCATAATGCAAAGATGTTTTTTTTCTAGTTCTTAACCCCATTACAATGAAGTATGTCTGTATATATAGTATCTATTAAATCTTATCTACTTTATCTGTTAAATCCAAAATAATGCATTTGCTATACATTCTTACAACCCACAACATGTATGATTTGTAAACTAAAATTCTGTACCAAAGAAATCGTCTCATATTCCATCATTAAATTGCGCCAAGACTGTAAGAGGATTGTGATCCGTGTCAGACACAAGTGTCTCCAACAGATTGTTTGTCACATGAATATTAAAATGTTGTAAGGCCAGTACCAAACTCAATAATTCCTTTTTGATGGTAGAGTATTTTCTTTGGTGAGTGTTGGATTTCTTTGAAAAGTAACCAACTGGTCATTCAATTCTATCATCATCATCCTGTAGCAGTACAGCTCCAACTCCTATGTCATTCACATCGATTGCAACTTTGAAGGGTTTCAAAAAGTTTGGTGCAGCTAAAACTGGGGCAGTGGTTAATTCTGCTTTCATATTGCCAAATGCCTCTTGGCATTGCTCTGTCCACCAAAATTTTGTGTTCTTCTTCAACAAATCTGTTAACGGTATCCCTACACTGCTGAAGTTTGGAACAAACTTCCAATAGAATCCTCTTAGTCCCAAAAATCAAAGCCCCTCTTTCTTCCAGGTTGCTCATGAAAATTCCTCAAGGGCCTTCATCTTTGCGTTCCTTGGGGTCAACCTTCCATGACTGTTGTGATGGCCAAGAACGTCACCTCTGCTTTCACAAATTCTGTTTTCTTTAAGTTTATTACCAGTTTGCTTCTCTTAATTGTTCAAAGAACTCTGCCAACTGTACCATGAGACCTTGCCATAACTCACTAAAGATCACTACATCCTCCAAATAGTCTGCACAGTTTGTTAACCCAGCCACAAATCTGTTGATGATTCTTTGGAACGTGGCCTGTGTGTTATTCACTCTAAAGGGCATTACGTTGAATTGATATTGCACATTTGGGGTTACAAACACAGAAATTTCTTTTGCTTTCTCTGATAAAGGTACCTGCCAATAACCACGCATTAAGTCCAACTTTATGATGTAACTGGCTTGTCCAACTTTCCCTATACAATTCACCAATTTTGGTGCTAGGTATGAGTCTGAATTAATTATGGAGCCAAAAGAGAAAATGCTGGAAAATCTCAGCAGGTCTGGCAGCATCTGTAAGGAGAGAAAAGAGCTGACATTTTGAGTCTAACTGACCCTTTGTCAAAGCTTTGTCAAAGAGTCAGCTAAACTCAAAACATTAGCTCTTTTCTCTCCTTACAGATGCCGCCAGACCTGCTGAGATTTTCCAGCATTTTCACTGTTGGTTTCAGTTTCCAGCATCTGCAGTAATTTGCTTTTATTGAATTAATTATGGCATTGACCTTCCGATAATCCACGCATAATTGTTGAGTCCCATCAGGTTTGGGAACTAACATAATCAATGAACTCCACTCACTCTGACTTAGTTCGATGATGTCTTCATTGAACATTGCATTCACTTCCTTCTAGACCTGTGTGGCTTTGAAAGGATTAAGTCAATAGAGGTGTTGTTTTATTGGAACAGCATTCCCTACTTCTATCATGTGCACTCACACCCACATGTACACACTCACATGCACACTCAATCTTTTGCTCCTACATGTGCACACATATAAGCTTATGGGATGAACTTGTTTTTGCAGAATTACATTTTATTTTTCTCAAAAACTGCATGAATCCATGGAAAACTCTGTAAAACTATACAGAGGGTTTGTCAGTCTGACATCGCATTGGGACATGACAGACTTCACACTTATTATTTAAAAAGCTGAGTTATCTTGAGAATGTAATTTTAAAAATGTTCTGGGATTTATATATCAAAAAACAGAAAAAAGCTTATCCCATTGTAAAAGATGAAAGTTTTCATCTAAGGTTGTTTACTGTATCACATCTCCATGACACTGGACTCCTTTGGCTATAAATTCTGTGAGCATGATCGTAACCTCCACAACCACCTGATGAAGGGGCAGTGCTCCGAAAGCTAGTGGTTCCAAATAAACCTGTTGGACTGTAACCTGGTGCTGTGTGACTTTTAACTTTGTCCACCCCAGTCCAACACCAGCTCCTTCAAGTAATTTTATCAATGCAGATTCAATGGGCCAAAGGGCCTGTTCTGTAATGCATGATTCATTGGTTCTGAATATATCTAACTATCTTGAAAGCTTTCAATGCCATTGCCTCGACCACTATCTCTGGGTGAAGACATTTCTCTTCATCTCAGTCCTAAATGGTTTACCCCATATCCTTAGGGTGTGATCTCTGGTTTTGGACTCACCGGTCATCAGGAATATCCTTTCTGCGTTTATCCAGTTTAGTCCCTGTTAGAATTTTATAGTTTTCTATGTGATCCCCTTTGTTCTTCAAGTGAATATATTCCTTAGAGATCCTTACAGATCCAGTCACTCCTCATAGGTCTGTCATGCCATCCACAGAATCAGTCTGGTAGTAAGCTTATCAGGAACTTACTAAAGGCATTGGACCTTGCATAGAAACATGAACAAAAGGGATTGAGCAGGGGGATTGGAAGCTTTACCAAATGCAAACGCAATAATAATAGTCTCCTTTGAATAGTATTCTCCTTTGTTTTGACATTCTCAATATAACGCAGTACCAAAAGTATCAATGACATTCAGTAATTCTTAAAGAGCCATTATCAGTAGTGTTTGACCACTGTGCAAGAAAATACATCAGCAATGCACCTTTGATAGTTCAATGTAACGTTTAATCTAAAAAGCACCTTGAGTGGACTACAGGAAGTGAGGAGCATACATTCTCCTGTAGAGTTGAAGGCACCAATAAAAGCTGCTTTCCAAACCAAAGATTTGCTAATTGCACCAGTTATCACATTGACACCAGTCACATGGCTAACTAGAAACAATCTCGCTAAAGTTTAGATAATCTCCTTAATTACTGTTTTACATCAGACGTAGATGCTATGAATTGTTCTGATGAGAAGTATATTATAGATTTGCAGCTCCTTCATTGCACTCTGCAGTGACATTATTCATTATCATCATCCAAAATATGATTGCTCTTTGTAAATATTCATTTACATCTTTGTAATACATTTACCCAGGCCAAAGCTACTTGTAAATCAATACTGTAAAGTCTGAACACAGCCCAGATATCAGTGCTCAGTGACAATGCCCTTGCCTGTGAGCTAGGAGACCCACATTCACTTCCCGCATGCACCAGGCATGTGTCATAATGCACCTGATGTAGGTTAATTAAAAATATCCAGCATCCAGTTACTGATTAAAAATATTTGCCTGTTCCTCAGGTCAACAGAAAAGATTGTATGTCACTATTTCAAACAATGGGAGAAAGTGAGGACTGCAGATGCTGGAGAGTCAGTGTCGAAAGGTGTAGTGCTGGAAAAGCACAGCAGGTCAGGCAGCATCTGAGAAGCAGGAGAATCAATATTTCGGGAAGCCAACACCCAACTACAAATGTAACGTACAGAGTCTACATGTCTGTTTAACTTTGCACTACCCTGAGAACCCATTTCCACCCACCCTGCCCATGTGGAGACCCACTATATTAAACTTTCTCACCAACCATTGCCCATCCCGTGAGCCCCAGCATAAACCATCATGATGCCCAATTTGTTCCTCTATCTCCCTATTGTAGAGATGGTGGTAACTGTGAACCTCCCATCCTGGAGCCTACCATACTCTCTGATGCTCTTCTACACACCCCTCAAACACCATAAGACCACAGAGGAGCACATTTGAGCCAATCAGCACATCAAGTCTGCTCAATCATGCCCCATTCTCCTGCCCTCTCCCTGGAAACTTTGATCCCCTTGCCAATGAAGAATGCATAGATTTCTAGCTTTAAGACTCCGCTGCCATTGTCCACGTACTCACATTCACTGCCTCTATCGGCCCCACCACCACCACCCTCCCATTGCCTCTATCGGCCCCACCACCACCACCCTCCCATTGCCTCTATCGGCCCCACCACCACCACCCTCCCATTGCCTCTATCGGCCCCACCTTGCACTTACTTTGACAACTGATGAACCATATTGGAATCAGTCCTGATGTGAGCCTGGCAGTCCCTGGACATGACGGTGTCGATCCCTGATCACTGTCATGACACTGACTGACTGATGGTATATGATTCCCCTGACCCATACATGACTGAGCACTGCCACTCCCCGGACTGTGCTGGGACAGGCCCTGCCCCTGAGAGGACCATGCTCCCATGGTGCACACCAGACTTTCAAATGTGGCCTGGGCATAAGACAATCCCAGTCTTTGAGTGGAGTGGATACTGACTGAGGCGTGAGTTTTCCTCAGACCAGTGCATGGTGAGATGGGACTAGAATCAGAAGGAGGGACATTGTAAGGGTGGGGTCGGCAAATTTGTGAAAATATGGCAGGAAAGCTCACTGAGTCTCTCGATACTTAGCCAAAAAAATTCAGCCAAAAGATTAGCTCAGATACAGCAAGTAATTAAAAAGGCAAATAGAATCCTAACTTTGTTACTGGGGGCTAAAGTGCAGTGTGGTTTATTTGTTTCAGTGGTACAGGACGTCTGTGAGTCTGTAGCTAAATTAGAATGAGCTTTATTGTCACATGTACTCACATGTTTACATGTTTACAGATCACCTACAAATAGCGCCTGCGTAGGTTTCCAGGAGAAAGTGAGGACTGCAGATACCCAGGCACGGATTCTCAAATTGGAGAAATAAAAAGATTAAAAAGTTCAGAACAACAGTCCTTCCAACTCAGTCCACACCAGCACCTGGTCTCTAATCTGTGCTGGACCTTGATTCTAGACCACACTGGGCTTCACCTTAAGGTTCTCAAGGCTAGGAGTCAATACAGGGGCCTCGCCAGTCCAAAGGACTACCCACACCAGGCCGAGAGACCGTCACACTGGGCTGAGAGAGACCACACACACCGGGCCGAGAGAGACCACCCACACCGGGCCGAGAGAGACCACCCACACCGGGCCGAGAGAGACCACCCACACCGGGCCAAGAGGGACCACCCACACCGGGCCGAGAGAGACCACCCACACCGGGCCGAGAGACCGTCACACCGGGCCGAAAGAGACCACACACACCGGGCCGAGAGAGACCACCCACACCGGGCCGAGAGAGACCACCCACACCAGGCCGAGAGAGACCACCCACACCAGGCCGAGAGAGACCACCCACACCGGGCCGAGAGAGACCACCCACACCAGGCCAAGAGAGACCACCCACACCAGGCCAAGAGAGAGACCACCTACACCAGGCCAAGAGAGACCACCCACACCAGGCCAAGAGAGAGACCACCCACACCAGGCCGAGAGAGACCACCCACACCGGGCCGAGAGAGACCACCCACACCAGGCCGAGAGAGACCACACACACCGGGCCAAGAGAGAGACCACCTACACCAGGCCAAGAGAGACCACCCACACCAGGCCAAGAGAGACCACCCACACCAGGCCGAGAGACCGTCACACCGGGCAGAGAGAGACCACCTACACCGGGCTGAAAATACTATGTACAGTTTTAGTCCCTGTATTCCAGAAAGAATGTCCGACAGTGGATGGCACTTCAAGACATTCACTGGACTGATCCCTGGGATGAAGAGATTGATTTTTCAAGGACAACTCAACAGGTTTGGACTTTATGCATTAGAGTTTATATCATCTTATTGAAACATACAAGATTCAGAGGGGGTTGAACAGGAAAGATGTTGAGAAGATCTTTCCACTCATGAGAGAATCTTAAACAAGGGGATACAGTTACAGCATAAGGAGACAATTACTTCAAACTCAGAGGTGAAGGAGGTTGCGTTTCTCTGTGAGGTAGTGACTGTCTGGAAATCTCTCTTCCAGGGACCAGCGGAGATTGGATCATTGAGGTGAGCAGTATGAGGAGCATGAACAAGGAGACCTGAGGCAGATCAGCCACGATCTTATAGGAGAGTGGAACCGAATGAACTATTCCTGCTGATGTTCCTTATGAACACTCCTAAAGGGAGTGCAGGAGTACAGGAAACTGAGAGTGTCTGTGAATAAATCATGGAAAGTGTAAGGAGAGATTGGGAGAACAATTCAGAAAGCACCCAGCGGCTGAGGAGATGTCAATAAGCAGAGAGTACAAAAGCAAGGGAGTTGTGATAAATCTTTATAAAACACTGGCTATCCCTCAAGTGGAGCTTTCAGCAAAATCTTGGACAAGACAAATTCCCACCACACAGGTGTCAGCAATGACTGTCTCCAAAAGGGAGAATCTAACTATCACCCTTGACACCCAATAGCAACACCATCGCTGAATTCCTGGGAGTTACCACGACTACAAACTGAACTGGACAAACCACGAGACTGAGGCTGCAAGACTAGGTTCGAGGATAACAATCTTGAAACCTGTCCACCATCTACAAGGCACAAGTCAGGAATGTGATGGAATACTCCCCACTTGCCCTGGATGGGGGCTGCTCCAACAACACTCAAGAAGCTTGACACCATCCAGGACAAAGCAGCTCGTTTGACTGGCACCACATCCACACGCATCCACTCCCTCCACCACTGAAGCTCAGTAGCAGCAGTGTGCACTATCTACAAGATGCATTGCAGGAATTCACCAAAACTCCTGAGACAGCACCTTCCAAACCCATGACCACTTCCATTAAAAAGAACAAGGTTAGCAGACATGATTTGGAAATGCTGGTGTTGGACTGGGGTGTACAAAGTTAAAAATCACACAACACCAGGTTATAATCCAACAGGTTTAATTGTTGGACTATAACCTGGTGTTGTGTGATTTTTATGATTAGCAGATACATGGTAATACCACCCTTTCCAAGTTCCCCTCCAAGCCACTCACTATCCTGACCTGGAAATATATTATGTCGTGGGGGTGCTGGTGTTGGAATGGGTTGGACAAGGTCAAAAATCACACTACACCAGGTTATAGTCCAACAGGTTTGTTTGAAAATGTGTACAATGCTTGATGAAAGAACAGCACTTCAAAAGCTTGCGTTTTCAAATAAACCTATTGGACTATAATCTGATTTTTGACCTTGGAAATATATCGCCATTCTTTCACTATTACTGGGTCAAAATATCGGAACTTCCTCCCTATCTGGGTCTACCAACAGCACATGGACTGCAGTGATTCAAGGCAGCTCGCCACCACCTTCTCAAAGGGTAACTCGGGACAGGCAATCAATGTTGGAAAAGCCAACATTCCAAGAAGAAATCAAAATAGGTTTGCCAAAAAATATATGTCCATAAAAAGAACCTTTTTTCAGGGAATTTACCATAGGATGTGTTAGGATATCTTTTCAGGTGATGGCCTATGTTCAGTTTACTAACTATATTGTGGACCACTCTATTTATCCAGTAATGCAGCGGAGAAATCTCACAACTTTAGAGAGGGATAAATCTTATGGAAAGAATGACTTAAGTTTCAATGTCACATATTGTATGACCAATCTAATCAACACTTTGAAGTCTTAACAATCTTTTAAAAATAGTCAATCTCATGATTAATTCTATTTTTGATATAATAATGAACAGGAGGATGAATACGCTTTGTCTGATAGCACGATGAAAGAATTCATCATTTTTTCACAGAAATTGATCTTTCTACAATCATTAAGTCAAAGGTATTGTCTCCAGTATAATTCCAGACTGTTCTCTCTATGACCCTGAAACTCTCATTATGCATTGTAGATCCCAGCTAAATTTAAACCCCCCCTTACTTTTCATAATCGTTAGACCTCAGCATGGAGTTGAATTGATAAAAATGTCTATTTTCATAAAAAAAGAATAGAATAGAATGACAATTCATGGTCACATATTTTTACAAAAAAAAGACACAGAAAAATTTAATAAGTTACCATAAACAAGAAAAATAAAAAGTAAAAATTGACCACAGTTTAATTGATGGATACTGGGTTCGGGGTTCACTGGAAACCCAAATCAAAACTGCCATACAGTGCCAGGCTGAGACTGTCCCACTCAGCCAACACCGTCCTGCCATGCCAAAATGAGACCTCTGCACCGAGACAATACTGCAACACCAGGAGATTGCCTGCCGCACCGAAACGAGACCTCTGCACTGAGACAATGGCATCACAGCGGGAGACTGCCCTTCCAGACGGCAAGCCAAAACCCCCATTCCCCCCTCCTCATCGCTGGGCTTAGGCTGGAAAAAGATATCTTCCACTGAATTTGGTAAAAGAAGGTAAAGGACCATAATAAGTGGAAACATAAAAAAAAAACACATGGAAAGAAAGAAAAGTAAAACACATTGAGTAGATGAGCTCTGGGCTCCTGGGCTGATGAGCCCACATAATGCGTTGCTACTCAATGTCAATGTTTACAAACAAAGTTACTTCAGAATATTCTTCCTTCTCAGATCTCCTTGGCATTTGCATTCTCTGCTGAGCTCCCATTATTGTAGCCATAAGGCCCGAAGGTGTAGGAGCAGAAGGTTTAAATTAAGGGGTGGTAGGTATAGGACAGATGTTAGGGGTAGGTTCTTTACTCAGCGAGTCGTGAGTTCATGGAATGCCCTGCCAGTAGCAGTGGTGGACTCTCCCTCATTATGGGCATTTAAGTGGGCATTGGATAGGCATATGGAGGATAGTGGGGTAATGTAGGTTAGGTGGGCTTGGATCGGCGCAACATCGAGGGCCGAAGGGCCTGTACTGCACTGTATTCTTCTATGTTCTATGTTCTATGTTCTATGTTCCATGTTCTATGTTCTAAGGTGGCCATTGAGTCTACTTCATCATTGAAACCAACAGCCACTCTCAGACAACAACTCACCAGAACGAAGGACCCGATACCCAACATGAGCAAAACTAAAGTAGTGTACAAAATCCCATGCAAGGACTGCACAAAACACTATATAGGACAAACAGGAAGACAGCTAACGATCCGCATCCATGAATATCAACTAGCCACGAAACGACACGACCAGCTATCCCTAGTAGCCACACACGCAGACGACAAGCAACATGAATTTGACTGGGACAACACTACCATTATAGGGCAAGCCAAACAAAGAACAGCCAGGGAATTCCTAGAAGCATGGCACTCATCCACAAACTCCATCAACAAACACATCGACTTGGACCCAATATACCGGCACTGCAGCGGACAGCTGGAACTGACAACCGGAAGCGGCAGGAACAGGCCACTATAAATGCCGGAGGAAACACCACAGAAGCGCTTCACAGGAGGCTCCCAAGCACTGAGGATGTCACCTAGACAGGGGACGAAACGTTTGCAACAAAAACTTCCAGCTCGGCGAACAGAACCACAGCAAGGCATACAGTGTTTTGGCCTTTATTAATACAGGGATTGAGTTCCGGAACCAGGAGGTTATGCTGCAGCTGTACAAAGCTCTGGTACGGCCAAACTTGGAATATTGTGTACAGTTCTGGTCACCACATTATAAGAAGGATGTGGAAGCTTTAGAAAGGGTGCAGAGGAGATTTACTAGGATGTTGCCTGGTATGGAAGGAATATCTTACGAGGAAAGGCTGAGGGCCTTGAGGCTGTTCTGGTTAGAGAGAAGAAGGTTGAGAGGTGACTTAATAGAGACATACAAGATAATCAGAGGGTTAGATAGGGTGGACAGGGAGAGCCTTTTTCCAAATATGGGAACAGCAAAAATGAGGGGACACAACTTTAAAGCAAGGGGAGATAGGTATAAGACAGATGTCAGAGGTAGTTTCTTTACTCAGAGAGTAGTAAGGGTATGGAATGTTTTGCCTGCAACGGTAGTAGATTCGCCAACTTTAAGTGCACTTCAGTCGTCATTGGACAAGCATATGGACGTACATGGAATAATGTAGGTGGGATGGGCTTCAGATTAGTATGACAGGGCGGCACAACATCGAGGGCCGAAGGGCCTGTACTGTGCTGTAATGTTTTATATTCTATGTTCTAAATATGTTAAAGACAAAAGGGTAACTAGGGAGAGACTAGAATCCCTTAAAGATCAGCAAGGTGGCCTATGCGTGGAACTGCAGAAGATGGAGGAGATACTAAATGAGTATTGTGCATCAGTGTTTACTGTGGAGATGGATATGGACGATTTAGAATGTGGGGTAACAAATAGCAATATCTTAAAAAAATTTGATATTCCAGAGGAGGAGGTGCTGGTGTTAAAACGCATAAAAGTGGATAAATCCTCAGGATCTGATCAGGTGCACCCTAGGACTCTGTGGGAAGTGATTGCTAGGACCTTTGCTGAAATATTTGTATCATTGATTGTCACAGGTGAGGTGCCAGAAGACCGAAGGTTGGCTAATGTGGTGCCACTGTGTAATAAGGGTGGTAAGGACAAGCCAGGGAACTATCGACCAGTGAGCCTGTCGGTGCTGGGCAAGTTGCTGGAGGGAATCCTGAGGGAAAGGATTTACATGTATTTGGAAAGGCAAGGACTGATTAGGGATAGTCAGCATAGCTTTGTGCGTGGGAAATTGTGTCTCACAAACATGATTGAATATTTTGAAGAATAATAAGATTGATTGATGATGGCACATCAGTGTACGTAATCTGTATGGACGTCAGTAAGATGTTTGATAAGGTTCCTCATGGTAGGCTGGTTAGCAAGGTTAGATCTCATGGAATACAGGGCGAACTAGACATTTGGATACAGAACTAGCTCAAAGAAAGAAGTCAGAGGGTAGTGGTGGAGGGTTGCTTTTCAGAATGGAGGCCTGTGACCAATAAATGATTTGGATGTGATCATAAGAGGTATAGTTAGTAAGTTTGCAGACAACATCAAAATTGGAGGTGTAGTGGACAGCGAAGAAGGTTACCTCAGATTACGACTGGATCTTGATCAGGATCAGTGGTGCTGGAAGAACACAGCAATTCAGGCAGCATCCGACGAGCAGCAAAATCGACGTTTCGGGCAAAAACCCTTCATCAGGAATAAAGGCAGAGAGCCTGAAGCGTGGAGAGATAAGCTAGAGGAGGGTGGGGGTGGGGAGAAAGTAGCATAGAGTACAATAGGTGAGTGGGGGAGGAGATGAAGGTGATAGGTCAGGGAGGAGAGGGTGGAGTGGATATGTGGAAAAGGATGGGCCAATGGGCTGAGGAGTGGCAGATGAAGTTTAATTTAGATAAATATGAGGTGCTGTATTTTGGAAAGGGAAATCAGGCAGGATTTATACACTTAATGGTAAGGTCCTGGGGAGTGTTACTGAACAAAGAGACCTTGGCATGCTGGTTCATTGCTTGTTGAAAGTGTAGTGGCAGATAGTTAGGATAATGATGAAGGTGTTTTGTATGCTTACTTTTATGGTCAGAGTATTGAGTACAGGAGTTGGGAGGTCATGTTGCAGCTGTACAGGAAATTGGTTAGACTACTTTTGGAGTATTGTGTACAATTCTGGTCTCCCTGCTATCGGAAGGATGTTGTGAAACTTGAAAGGGTCCAGAAAAGATTTACAAGGATGTTGCCAGGGTTGGACAAAGTTAAAAATCACACAACACCAGGTTATAGTCCAACAGGTTTAATTGGAAGCACTAGCTTTCGGAGCGACGCTCCTTCATCAGGTGATTGTCATCAGGTGAAGGAGCGTCCTTCCGAAAGCTAGTGTGCTTCCAATTAAACCTGTTGGACTATAACCTGGTGTTGTGTGATTTTTAACTTTGTACACCCCAGTCCAACACCGGCATCTCCAAATCATGGCCAGGGTTGGAGGATCTGAGCTATAGGGAGAGGCTGAACAGGCTGGAGCTGTTTTCTTTGGCTCATCGGAGGGTAAGGCATGACCTTATAGAGGTTTATAAATCATGAGGGGCATGGATGAGGTGATTAGGCAAGGTCTATTTCCTGGGGTGGGGGAGTCCAGAACTAGAGGGAATAAGTTTAATTTGGGAGGTGAAAGATTTAAAAGGGATCGAAGAGAAAACTTTATCCACAAAGAAGGTGGTGCATGTTTGGAATGAGCTGCCAGAGGAAGTGGTGGAGGCTGGTACAATTACAGCATTTAAAAGGCATCTGGATGGGTTTATGAATAGGAAGGATCTAGAGGGATATAGATTGGGTGCTGGCAAATGGGACTAGATTAATTTAGAATATCTGGTTGGCATTGACAAGTTGGATTGAAGGATCTGTTTTGGTACTGTACATCTCCATGACTCTCTGACTCTAAGTAGAGTTGAGACTGATATTATTATGGAGGCAGAATTATGTGATTGGTTCACTCTGTAATCTCTCAGGAGGTGTAACGTTGTGATGATGATGCCTGATACTGGGGCAGAAGGAATTGCGTATTGTAAGAACCATGAGAGTTATTGCAGAAGCACTTTCTTCTTCAGTATGTTGATTGGCAGCTGGGGCCAGGTTTATCCTTTGTTAATGAATCTGTCTTTATTTTCTTCATTGAGCTACATCATTAAAAGTAAGCCTGGAAGATAACTGGTTGACATATGCCATTGTTAACCATTTACTCTCTTTTAAAGAAACACGGCATACAAAGAGATCATCACTTTTTTTTTCTCCCAGCTGGACCTAAGTTAGGTACATTCTTACTTGTGAGTCAGAAGGTACACAGCTTCACACAACAATTCCTGAATTGGAGCTCACAATCGAGCTTGACAGTGCAGTGCAGTGAAAGTGCTACTTTAATGCTGGGGCCTTTGTTGTGTGGACCAATAAACTGATGCCCCATTGGTTCTTTTCTTGAAGAAGAACAGGTGAGTTCCCTTCATGCCTTTGGTCAAGAGACAGCATTAATCAAATAAGAATTACCCAGGCAGCACTGCATTGCATCTTGGATCGCCACTGTAGGTAGTTGGAACCAATATAGGAATGGGGTAGCTACTGAAATGTTTATCTCAGGCTCTCCAATGAAAGTGGGCATGATGGATGCAACAATTTATGCAGGTGTTGTCTCTCTGTTTGGAGTCTGAAGTTATCCAACTATCAAATTGCTAAACGAAACCTTACTTACAGCTGCAGGGACCCTATAGCACAGAGAATCGACCTGTGTTTGCTGGCAGACTGTCAGGGCTATTGGTCAGATCACTTTCCTGTCAACAGCAATTCAATCATTGCCTGAAGAGACATCCAGTCTTCGTTATCTCCATTGGTGGTGGATCTCCACGAAGCCTTTTGCAGTGGGTTCAATAGCATTGGCAGCAAGAACAGGCCCTTCACTGAATGATAGCAGCCTCCTGGTGATCGGGTCGGGGAGGGGGTAAGTGGTGGGGACTGGAAGCAGCAGGAAAGGACTCCAGGTCTCAGCTAGGCTCAGCTAGGCTGGGATTTCCATACACCTGCATTGAGATGGGATGTTAAGATCTGGATATTTCTTTTTCCTTTTGGCTCTGGTTCTTTTATTTCTGCTGCTGTGGTGGTGCCAGAGATTAGTGATACTGACCCTTTTCACTGTGCTCTTGTATTCCTGTACTCAAGTACACATGATAATAAAATTCCAATTTAATTCTAAGGGCGAGGGGGGGGGGGGCAGCTATGTGCAAAAACAGAGGGAGATAAGACTGAAGAGCAACAGGAGGACATTCAGCCCCTCAAGCCTGCTCTCCCATTCAATAAGACCATGGCTGATTTGGTGATAGTCTCAACCCATCTTTTTTTTTCTGTTCTCCTTCCTTGTCTGTCAAAAATGGTTCACAGCTTTATGGGGGTGATGGCCTTGGGGCTTATTTGCTAGGTTACTAATCCTGACAGCCAGGATTTCACGGTACTCAGATTCAAATCCCAGGACAGCAGATGGTGGACCTGAAACTCTCAGCTCAGGTGACACGCCCCATCTTCTCAGGGACAGCTCGGGTCAAATAGTAAATGCTAGAGACAGCTTGCAAAAGCTATGTCTAATGAATAATTAAAAATTGTCTGGAATTAATGAAGAGATTGAAACCAATGTCATTGGCAAGGAAACCTCCTGCTTAATGCCATATACCTGCCTCACTCGGCTGATGGATCATGTTGAACACCACTTGGAGGAAGCACTGAAGGCTGGCAAAATGTACTCTGGGTGGGGGTGTCAATGCTCACCATCATGAGTGACTCAGCATCAGATTGGGGGGGATATGGGGGGGCCGTGGGAATGAGATGGTGTGGGGGGTGTTGCTGTCGAATGGGAGGGGGTGTAGGTCAGTTACCAGAAGACACAGACATAATTTAGTAGTCAGAAAGGCAGTGAGGAGATCGGAAGATTTTGTTCAATACAGAAAGTTGCTATGATTATGAATCTGCAATCTGACAACAGATTGAATCACGAGTTTGAAAAGGTAATTAGATAAAAATCTTTCATAAAGGTATGAGTGAGGCAGGGCTGAGGGGGGGAGAGCAGTGAAGTTGAACTGATTGGATGTTTCTCACAAAGAGCAGAGGCTGAACATAGACTGGTGCATGCTTCTGAATGATGGTCACAGGATGGGTATAGTAACTCTGTCGCTCCCTGGACTCCTCAATTGGTGGCTTTACCTTGCATTTGTTTTCTGATATCAGGAATATTCACACAAGAGCACAGCTTTATCTGATCAGTTGTGTTGGTGCAAGTGTCTCAGAATTGTCTTAGTGTTGGGTTATACAGGATACTGAAAATGTGTTGCTGGAAAAGCGCAGCAGGTCAGGCAGCATCCAAGGAACAGGAGAATCGACGTTTCGGGCATAAGCCCTTCTTCAGGCTTTCCTGAAGCCATTCCTGAAGAAGGGCTTATGCCCGAAAGGTCGATTCTCCTGTTCCTTGGATGCTGCCTGACCTGCTGCGCTTTTCCAGCAACACATTTTCAGCTCAGATCTCCAGCATCTGCAGTCCTCACTTTCTCCTTATACAGGATACTGTCTGGGGTTATCAGCACAAGCTCTTTCTATATCTCTCCAAGGCACTACAGCAATGTAATAGCCGGCATAGCTCTTGTGACTTGTCATCCCAGGTTTCTGACTTCACTGCTACCAACATTATCCTGCCCCCGTTGCTGAGACACAGAGGTGAAAAAGGAGGCAACGCCTCAGTGGTGTTTTTCCTGGAACTGTTAAATCAGAGACTCAGGTAATGTTCTGTGGACCTGGGTTCAAACCTTAACATGATAGGTGGTTGAATTTGAATTCAATTAAAAAATCTAGAATTAAGAGTTTAATGATGACCATGGCCATTGTTGGGAAACCCATCTGGTTCACAAATGCCCATTACAGAAGGAAATTGCCATCTCTACCTGTTCTGGCCTGCATGTAACTCCAGACCCACAGCAATGTGGTAGACTGCCCTCTGGAATGGTAATAAATGCTGGCCCAATCAGCAATATCCTCATCCTATCAATGAACAAAATAAAGTGATGAGCTGCAGTTTTCATATTGCACTGAATCAGGGAAATGGTCTTATCCTGACAATTCCAAGTTACTTTCTGTATTAAACTTTTCATTTTCCAAATAAGTCACACTAATAATGGAGCAAAAGAGGAGGTTTTTTTAAATTCCCTGCATTGTTGGGGTTGCTGGTAAGGCAGGGCTCTGTTTCTGTTGCAAATTATCCTCGAGGAGGTGGTGTTGAGCTGCTGCCTTGAAACTACCACTATAATTCTGAATGAATCGAGAATTGAGATTTCACCTGAATGAATGAGGTGGTAGCTGCTAATATTTATAATTATCATAAATGAGTCAAAATTACCTGCAGTCAAACCAAGTTTTAAATTGTTTCTACTTTTCAAACAGTTTTTTTATTGTCATATGTAAACGCAATGTACTAATCAGGAGAAATTTATGCCACAAGCAAATTCAGAGCAGCTGAAGAATTAAACCCATGATTGGAAAACAATATTTGATGGGACAAAGTAGCATATTATGTACGGGGAATCAAACATTGAAATTCAGATATCATTCAGACAAAACACCAAAGCTGGAAGAGGAAGAAAGAGACCGAAGTACAAAGGTTTATGATCGACACCATGAGGCCAGGGTTCAGACAATTCAGGCACAAGGCCTGAATTAAAAATCGGCGTTCACGGTTAGTGTCCTCACGTATTGGTACTATTAATCCTTTGGAAAAAATTTAGGAATGGTTGTTAAAGGTTCTTTATTGAAATGTCGTATTTACTGTAAAGATCACATCTTTTAATTTTCCTTTATGTTCGGATTGTGGATCAAAATGGAAAAAGTCTACTGTTATAAACCAAGGAAATTGCGGAAGGAGATGTTGCAGTTTTCATACAATACCATCTGGAACTCAGTGTAAGTTGTGTTTACATTGGTACTTTATTACAGCAGTGGAGAAAGATGTTGCAAACTCATCACCTCTGTCAGGTGGGTGTTCAGGACAGCCTTGTCCAGACACAGTCTGTGGATTGGATTTTTAATCAAGGCCAGTTTTTGTTTTAATTCCCTTGTGAAATGTGGGTGTCACTGGATGGCCAGCATTTATTGCCTGTCCCTAGAAGCTGTCAACAAGGTTGGGGGTGAGCTATTCTCGTGAACCGCTACAGTCCATGTGCTGTTGGTTGATCCACAATGCTCTTAGGGAGGGAATCCCAGGATATTGACCCAGCAACACTGTAGGAACAGTGATATACTTCCAAGTCTAGATGGTGAGTGGCTTGGAGGGGTACTCACAGGGGCTGGTGTTCACATGAATCTGCTGTCCTTGTCCCTTGTCGATGGGTGATAGGGAAATCCCTGGCAATTTCAGACCAGTCAGTCTTACGTCTGTGGTCAGCAAGATTTTGGAAAGAGTTCTGACGGATAGGATTTATGACTATTTGGCAAAGCATTAAAGGCAGTCAGCATGGCTTTGTGAGGGGCAGGTCATGCCTCACAAATCTTATTGAGTTCTTTGAGGAGGTGTCAAGACAGGTCGGCAAAGGTCGAGCAGTGGATGTGGTGTATATGGACTTCAGCAAGGTATTTGATAAGGTTCCCCATGGTAGGCTCATCCATAAAGTCAGGAAGTATGGGATACAGGGAGATTTGGCTATCTGGATTCAGAAATGGCTGGTTGACAGAAGGCAGAGAGTGGTTGTAGATGGAAAGTATTCTGCCTGGAGGTCAATGTTGAGTAGGGTCCCACAGGGCTCTGTTCTTAGGCCTCTGCTCTTGTAGTTTTTATAAATGACTTGGATGAGGAGGTTGAGGGGTAGGTTAGTAAATTTGCCGATGACACAAAGGTTGGAGGTGTTGTCGATAGTATCGAGGGCTATTGCAGGCTGCAGCGCGACATAGACAGGATGCAGAGCTGGGCTGAGAAATGGCAGATGGAGTTCAACCTGGATAAATGCGAAGTGATGCATTTTGGTAGGTTAAACTCGAATGCTGAATATAGATTTAAAGACAGGATTCTTGGCAGTGTGGAGGAACAGAGGGATCTGGGTGTGCAAGTACATAGATCCCTCAAAGTTGCTACCCTAGTGGATAGGGTTGTTAAGAAAGCATTTGGTGTTTTAGCTTTCATTAACAGGGGGATCGAGTTTAAGAGCTGCGAGGTTTTGCTGCAGCTCTACAAGTCCCTGGTGAGACCACACTTGGAATATTGTGTCCAGTTCTGGTCACCCTACTATAGGAAAGATACAGAGGGTTTGAAGAGGGTGCTAAGAAAGTTTACCAGGATGCTGTCTGGACTGGAGGGCTTGCCTTATGAAGAGAGGTTGACTAAGCTCGGACTTTTCTCTCTGGAGAGAAGGAGGAAGAGAGGTGACCTGCTCGAGGTATATAAGATAATGAGAGGACTAGATAGAGTCAATAGCCAGGGATGTTTCCCCAGGACAGAATTGACTGGCACAAGGGGTCATAGTTCTAAGATATTAGGAGAAAGGTATAGAGGTGATGTCAGAGGTAGGTTCTTTACGCAGAGAGTTGTGAATGCATGGAATGTGTTGCCAGCTGTGGTGGTGGAAGCAGAGTCATTGGGGACATTTAAGTGACTGCTGGACATGCACATGGATAGCAGTGAGTTGAGGGGTGCATAGGTTGTTATTATATTTTACGTTAGGATTAAACCTCGGCACAACATCATGGGCCAAAGGGCCTGTTCTGTGCTGTACTTTACTATGTTCTATGATGGGCAGGCTTTGGGAGTTAGGAGTGAGTTACTCACTGCAGTATTCCTAGCCCCTGACCTGCTCTTGTAGTTACTGAATTTATGCTATGAGTCCACTCCAAACGTGTTACTAATAGGGGTTCAGCGATGGTAACACTCTTAAATATCAGTAGTGAAGAAGGTTTCAGGGATATATAGATGGGTTGGTCAGCTGGGAAGACCAGTAGCAGATGGTAATTAACCCTGATAAATGCGAGGTGATGCACTTTGGAAGAAGAAACAAGATGAGGGAGTATTTTTTGAATGGCCGGACACTGGGTAACTGAGAGGAACAGAGGGATCTGAGGCTAAATATTGACAGATCCCTGAAGTCAGCAGAGCATGTGAATAGGATAGTTAAGAAGACATACGGAACACTAACCAGTTGAGGGGGATAGTTTTAGAGTAAGGCGCAGGAGATTCAGAGAAGGTTTGAGAAAAACCGTTTTCACTCAGCAGATGGTGGGAACCTGGAAAACACTGCCTGGGAAGGGAATGGCAGCTGGAAGCCTTACAACTTTAGAAAAATATTTGGATGAGCACGTGAAATATCATACATTCATGGATATGGGACAAGTGCAGAAAATTGGAATTAGTGCACTTTCAGTGGTCGCTATGTCAGTGCAGCCTCAATGGGCCAAAGGGCCTTTTCTGTGCTGTACGACTCTATGACCTGACATCTGTGTGGTGTGAATGTTACTTGTCTGCCCCAGTCTGGATATTGTCCAGATCTTGCTGCATGTGAACATGGACTGTCACAGTATCTGAGGAGTCACGAATGGTGCTGAACAATGCGCAATCATTGGGAAACATTCCCACCTCTGACTTTATGATGGAGGGAAGGTCATTGATGACGCAACTGAAGATGCTTGGACCTCAGACACTCCCGTGAGGAACTCCTGCAGAGATGTTCTGGAGCTGAGGTGACTGACCTCCAACAACCAGGACCATTCTCCTATGTGCGAGGTATGACTGCGAACAGCGGAGGGTTTGCTGCCTGATACACATTGATTCCAGTTTTGCTCAGGCCCCTTGATGCCACACTTGGTCAAATGTAGCCTTAGTATCAAGGACTGTCACTCTCCCCTCCCCTCTTTTGTCCATGTTTGATCCAAGGCTGGAATGAGGTCAGGAGCTGAGTGGCCCTGGGGGAACCCAAACTGGGTGTCACTGAGCAGGTTATTGCTGAGCAGGTGCTGCTGGATAGCACTGTTAGTGACACCTTCCATCACTTAACTGAGGACCAATAGTAGACTGACTGGATGGGAATTAGCCAGGTTGGATTTATCCAGATTTTGTGCACAGGACATAATTGGGCAATATTGCACATTGTTGGGTCAATGTCAGTGTTATAGCCATACTGGAAAAGCTTGGCTAAGGGAGCAGCAAGTTCTGGAGGACAAGTCTTCAGTGCTATTGTTGGAATCTTGTCACTGTCCATGGCCTTTGCAGTATGCAGTGTCTCCAACAGTTTTTTGATATAAGATAGAGTGAGTCAAATTGACTGAAGACTGGTACCTTGGCATCACTGGAGGAGGGCGAGATAGATCGGCACTTCTAGTTGAAGATTGCTGCAAATTCTTCAGCTTTATCAGAGACAGTTATAGAACATAAAATGTTACAGCACAGTACAGACCCTTCGGCCTTTGATGTTATGCTGACCTGTGAAATTAATCTGATGCCCATCTAACCTACACCGTTCCATTATTAACCATACGTATGTCCGATGCCCATTTCAATGCCCTTAACGTCGGCAAGTCTACAACTGTTGCAGGCAGGCCGTTCCACACCGCTGCTACTCTCTGAGTAACGAGACTACCTCTGATACCTGTCCTAAATCTATCACCCCTCAATTTAAAGCTATGTCCCCTCATGTTAGCCATCACCATCCGAGGAAAAAGGCTCTCACTGTCCACCCTATCTAACCCTCTGATTATTTTGTACGTCTCAATTAAGTCACCTCTCCACCTTCTTCTCTCCAATGAAAACAGCCTCAAGGCCCTCAGCCTTTCCTCAAAAGACATTCCTTCCATACCAGGCAACATCCTAGTTAATCTCCTCTGCACCCTTTCCAAAGCTTCCACATCCTTCCAATAATGTGGTGACCAGAACTGTAGGAGAAAGTGAGGACTGCAGATGCAGGAGATCAGAGCTGAAAATGTGTTGCTGGAAAAGTGCAGCAGGTCAGGCAGTATCCAATGAGCAGGAGAATCAACGTTTCGGGCATGAGCCCTTCTTCAGGAATGAGGAAAGTGTGCCAAGCAGGCTAAGATAACAGGTAGGGAGGAGGGACTTGGGAGAGGGGCGTTGGAAATGCGATAGGTAGAAGGAGGTTAAGGTGAGGGCGATAAGGCAAGGGTGATAGGCCGGAGTGGGGGTTGGGGCGGAGAGGTCAGGAAGAAGATTGCAGGTTAGGAAGGTGGTGCTGAGTTCGAGGGTTGGGACTGAGACAAGGTGGAGGGAGGGGAAATGAGGAAACTGGAGAAGTCTGAGTTCATCCCTTGTGGTTGGAGGGTTCCTAGGCAGAAGATGAGG
>NC_057729.1:63108326-63119266 GCF_004010195.1 Chiloscyllium plagiosum | reverse complement strand
GGTGCAGAGGAGGTTTACCTGGATGTTGCCTGGTATGGTAGGAAGATTGTATGAGGAAAGGCTGAGGCACTTGTGGTTGTTTTCATTGGAGAAAAGAAGGTTTAGGGGTGACTTGATAGAGGTGTACAAGATGATTAGGGGTTTAGATAGGGTCGACAGTGAGAATCTTTTTCCACGTATGGAGTCAGCTATTACAAGGGGGCATAGCTTTAAATTAAGGGGGGGGTAGGTATAGGACAGATGTTAGGGTAGGTTCTTTACTCAGCGAGTCGTGAGTTCATGGAATGCTCTGCCAGTAGCAGTGGTGAACTCTCCCTCATTATGGGCATTTAAGCGGGCATTGGATAGGCATATGGAGGATAGTGGGCTAGTGTAGGTTAGGAGGGCTTGGATCGGCGCAACATCGAGGGCCGAAGGGCCTGTACTGCGCTGTATTCTTCTATGTTCTATGTTCTATGTCCTTGGTGGAGTGGGAGGGGGAGTTGAAGGTCAGTCGAAGGAGGGTGTCAGTGGAAGGTCAGTCGAAGGAGGGTGTCAGTGGAAGAACTC
Source organism: Chiloscyllium plagiosum (assembly GCF_004010195.1). NCBI lineage: Eukaryota > Metazoa > Chordata > Chondrichthyes > Orectolobiformes > Hemiscylliidae > Chiloscyllium > Chiloscyllium plagiosum. Next base: position 63,118,717 of record NC_057729.1, on the reverse strand, counting down.
CCCCTCCCACTCCACCAAGGACATGCAGGTCCTTGGACTCCTCCATCGCCAGACCATAACAACATGACAGCTGGAGGAAGAGCGCCTCCAGCAACACATTTCAGCTCTGACCAGAACTGTACACAATACTCCAAGTGCAGCCACACCAGAGTTTTGTGCAGCATGACCTCGTGGCTCCGAAACTCAATCCCTCTACCAATAAAAGCTAACACACCATATGCCTTCTTAACAACCCTATCAACCTGGACACCGAGGTCTCTCTGTTCATCTACACTGCCAAGAATTTTACCATTAGCCCAGTACTCTGCATTCCTATTACTTCTTCCAAGGTGAACCATCTCACACTTTTCCGCATTAAACTCCATTTTCCACCTGTCAGCCCAGCTTGCATTTAATCTATGTCCCTCTGTAACCCACAACATCCTTCGACACTATCCACAACTCTGCCTACCTTATTGTCATCTGCAAATTTACTAACCCATCCTTCTACACCCACATCCAGATCATTTATAAAACGGACAAATAGCAGTGGCCCCAAAACAGATCCTTGTGGCACACAACTGGTAACTGAGCTCCAGGATGAATATTGCCCATCAACCACCACCCTCTTCTTTCAGCTCGCCAATTTCTGATCCAAACTGCTAAATTACCTTCAATCCCAAAACTCTGTATTTTCTGCAATAGCTCACCATGTGGAACCTAATCAAACACCTTACCGAAATCCACATACACCACATCAACCGCTTTACCCTCATCCACCTGTTTTGTCACCTTCTCAAAGAACTCAATAAGGTTTGTGAGGCACGACATACCTTTCACAAAACCATGTTGACTATCTCTAATCAAATTATTATTTTTCAGATGATTATAAATCTTATCTCTTGTAACCTTTTCCAACACCTTACCCACTTCCGAAGTAAGGCTCACTGGTCTATAATTTCCAGAGTTGTCTCTACTCCCCTTCTTGAACAAGGGAACAATATTTGCTATCCTCCAGTCATCTGGCACTATTCCTGTAGACAATGACGATTTAAAGATCAAAGCCAAAGGCTCTGCAATCTCCTCCCTGGCTTCCCAGAGAATCCGAGGATAAATCCCATCCGGTCCAGGAGTCTTACCTATTTTCAGATTTTCCAAAATTGCTAAATTCTTTGCTTTATCAACTGCAATCCTATCTAATCTTGTTGCCTGTATCTCTGCATTCTCACTAACATTGCCCTTTCCAATGTGAATTCTGTTGAAAAGTATTCATTAAACATTTCTCCTATGTCCTCAAATTCCACACACAACTTCCCACTATTATCTTTGATTGGCCCTAATCTTACTCTAGTCATTCTTTTATTCCTGATGCACCTAGAGAAGGTCTTAGGGTTTTCCTTGATCCTATCTGCCAAAAACTTCTCATGTCCCCTCCTGGCTCTTCTTAGTCCTCTCTTTAGATCTTTTCTGGCTAAATTATAACGCTCAAGCCCCCTAACTGAGCCTTCACGCCCCATCCTCACATAAGTCTTCTTTCCCTTGACAAGAGATTCAACTTCTTTGGTAATCTATGGCTCTCTCTCTTGACAACTACCTCCCTGCCTTATAGGTATTTACTTAACAAGGACCCGCAGTAGCTGTTCCTTGAATAAGCTCCACATTTCCTTCCCCATCCTACAGCTTCCTTCCCCATCCTATGCATCTTAAATCTTACCTAATCACATCATAATTGCCTTTCCCTCCATTATACATTTTCCCTGCGGTGTATACCTACCCTTTCCATTGCTATTGTAAACATAACCGAATTGTGGTCACTATCATCAAGTGCTCACCTACCCCCAAATGTAACACCTGGCCGGGTTCATCACCCAGTACCAAATCCAATATGGCATCGCCTCTTGTTGGCCTGTCTACATACTGTGTCAGAAAACCCTCCTGCACACATTGAACAAAAACTGGCCCATCTAAACTACTTGAACTATAGGATTCCCAGTCAATATTGGGGAAGTTAAAGTCCCCCTAAACAACTACCCTGTTACTCTCCGTCCTATTAAGAATCATCTTTGCTATCCTTTCCTCTACATCCCCGGAACAATTCAGAGGCCTATCGAAAACTCCCAATGGGGTGACATCTCCTTTCCTGTTTCTTACCTCTGCCCAAACTACCTCAGTGGATGAGCCCTCAAACATTATTTCAGCTGCTGTAATACTACCCTTGATTAACAATGCCACACCCTCTCCTTTTACCATTTTCTCTGTTCTTGCTGAAACATCTAAATCCTGGAATCTGCAAAAACCATTCCTGTCCCTGCTCTAGCCATGTCTCTGAAACGGCCACAACATCAAAATCCCAGGTCCCAACCCATGCTGCAAGTTCACCCACCTTATTCCAGATGCTCCTGGTGTTCAAGTACGCCCATTTCAAACTAACACCCTGGTTGCCAGTGTCCTCTCGCGACCTTGTAAACCTATCCCTGACCTCACTACCCCCAAACCCCTGTACACTGGAATTACAATTCAGTTCCCATCCCCCTGCTGCATTAGCTTAAAGGCCCTCAAAGAACATTAGCAAATTGTCAACTGGGAACATTGGTATCCTTCTGGTTCAGGTAAAGACCATCCTGCATGAAAAGGTTCCATCTGTCCCAGAAAGAGCTCCAATTGTCCAAGAATCCAAAACCCTCCCTCCTGCACCATCAATGCAGCCATATGTTCAGCTCCACGCTCACCCCGTTCCTCGCTTCACTAGCATGTGGCACGGGCAACAAACCAGAAATAACAACTCTGATTGTTCTAGCGCTAAGCTTCCACCCTAGTTCCCCGAAGTTATGCCTTCGATCCCCACCTTTCTTCCGTTGGTGCCGATATGGACCACAAATTGGGGCTGCTACCCCTCCCCCTCAAGGATCCCGAAAACACGATCTGAGACATCATGAACCCTGGCACCTGGGAGGCAACACACCAACCGTGAGTCCCTCTCGTTTCCACAAAACATCCTACCTGTCTTCTTAACCAATGACTAAACCATTGCTCCTCTTCCCCCTTCCCCTCTGAGCAACAGGGACAGAGTCCTGTGCCCCACGGCTTACCCCTGGTAAGTCCCCCCCAACAGTATCCAAAACGGTCTCCTTGTTATTGAGGGGACCCACCACAGGAGAGCCTGCCCTGCCTGCAGGTCCCCTTTCCCACCCCTGACGGTAACCCATTACCTTCTTCACCTGGCTGTGGAGTAACTACCTCCCTGTAACTCCTCTCAATGACTCCCTCTGTCTCCCGAATGATACAAAGTTCCTCCAGCTCCAGTTCCCTAACACGGTTCTCAAGGAGCTGGAGTTGGGTGCACTTTCCACAAATAGAGTCAACAGGGAGACTAGAGGTGAACCTTACCTCCCAAATACTGCAGGAGGAACATTCAACTGCCCTGTTCTCCATTCCCACTGCTCTAATTTCCCAAATAGACTGCTGAAAAAAATTAAGCACTAAAGAAAACTCTTGTCACCTTACCAACCAACACACAGAACTTTTTTTTGGTTAGCGGAGGAGGATGGGTGGGAGACACTACCCGAGTAGTGTTTTGGGTAAAGCAACCACCCAAATAGGTGACCTCATGACCTTACCGACTGGCTCTAGGAACTGAGCAATGCCTGAGCTAAAAGTACGGAATTTATACTGTGTACTCGCGTATCCCAACAGGCTCCCTGCTCCCTGCTGACCTCGTGACCTCTCTGACTGCCTCCAGAAACTAGAGGGTCAGGAGTTGCCAGCATGACAACAATTGTCTGATTAGCTCCTGGCCAGATGAGCAGTATGTGCGTGAACCGTACACGTGCAGAAATCTTTCAAGTGCTTAAAAGGCAAAATCGTCTTCTTTTTTCATGGATGTAACAAAGTATTGGAAGATGGCTGGCTTTTCTCACTGATAATTTACATATAAGCTATTGTTTCTAATCAGCAATTGAAGATGAAGCCGTTAGTGTGCCAACTACACTATGTCTGCAGTAACAAACTGACAGGACTTGAAAGAAAAAATGGTTGGAGTCCGAAACACTTGGGAGAAACAAGGTGACTGGTGTTATTGAACCGCATTCCCTTCAAATAATGATCATCCATTACTTCTATGTTTTTCCCGTTTGTTATGTCTACCTGCATATGTCATTAAAAGTTTGTGAAAAGATCACATTAAGTTAGAAAGTTCTAAATTGATAGTTCACATTTGTTTGCCTGTGGTTAGAACAGAATCAAAACTGTGGTGCTGGAAAAGCAGGTCAGGCAGCATCTGAGGATCACGAGACTCACGTTTCAGGCATAAGCCCTTCATCAGGATTGTGAGGGGTGGGAAAGGACGCTGATAGATTAATAAGGGGGTGGGGTGGGCCTGGGGGGGAAGGTAGCTGAGAATGAGCTAGGTAGATAAAGGTGGGGAAAAAGGTGACAGGTCAGAGCAGATGGTGGAGCAGATAGGTGGGAAGGAAGATGAACAGGTGGGACAGTTCAAGAGGGTGGTGCCAAGTTGAAGGGTTGGATCTGGGATAAGGTGGGGCAAGGGAAGATGAGGAAACTGGTGAAATCGACTTTGATGCTGGCATCTTCCTTCATGCGTCAGGTGGCTAGAATTTGGTGGTGGAGGAGGCCAAGGACTTGCATGTCCTTGGTGGAGTGGGACGGGGAGTTGAAGTCATTGGCCACAGGGCAATGGGGTTGTTTGGTGTGTATGTCCTAGAGGTGTTCCCTGAAACATTCCGTGAGTTGGCGTCCTGTCTCCCCAATGTAGAGACGACAATATCGAGCGCAACAGACACAGTAGATGAGGTAGGCGAAAGTGAGGACTGCAGATGCTGGCAATCAAAGTCAAAATTAGAGTGGTGCTGGAAAAGCACAGCAGGTCAGGCAACATCCAAGGAGCAGGAGAATCAACATTTCGGGGCCCGAAACTTTGATTCGCCTGCTCCTCAGATGCTGCTTGACCTGCTGTGCTTTTCCAGCATCAGTCTCGACGAGGGGTGGCATGGTGGCATAGTAGTTAGCACTGCTGCCTCACAGCGCCAGAGACCCGGGTTCAATTCCCGCCTCAGGCGACTGACTGTGTGGAGTTTGCACGTTCTCCCCGTGTCTGCGTGGGTTTCCTCCGGGTGCTCCGGTTTCCTTCCACAGTCCAAAGATGTGCAGGTCAGGTGAACTGGCCATGCTAAATTGCCCGTAGTGTTAGGTAAGGGGTAAATGTAGGGGTGTGGGTGGGTTGCGCTTCGGCGGGTCGGTGTGGACTTGTTGGGCCGAAGGGCCTGTTTCCACACTGTAACCTAATCTAATCTAATCTAATCTTCAGGATCTGCAGTCCCACTTTCGCATAGTAGATGAGGTGTTTGGATGTGCAAGAAAATCTCTGCCGGATGTAGAAATATACTTTGGAGCCCTGGATGGAGGTGAGGGGGGAGGTGTGGGTGCAGGTTTTATATCTCTTGTGGTGGCTGGGAGTGGAGGGTGTGTTGGTGGGAGTGCGTGGACCTAACAAGGAGTTGCAAAGGGAATGGTGTCCGAAGAACACTGATAGGGGTGGGAAAGGAACTATATCCCTGGTGGTGGGGTCTGTTTTTAGGTGGCGAAAATAGCAGAGAATGATGCAACGTATCTGGAAATTGGGGGGAATGGAAGCTGAGGACCGGGGGGGTTCTGTCCTTGTAGCGATTTGAGGGATGGAGTTCCTCATCTCTCCTCCCCCCAACTCATCCCAGATCCAAACCTCCAACTTGACATCACCATCTTGAACTGTCCAACTTCCTTCCCACCTACCCGCTCTGCCCTCCACTCCAACCTACCACCATCACCCCTCACCTGCATCTATGTATCGCCTTCCCAACTACCTTCCCCCCAGCCCCACCCACACTCACCTATTTATCTCTCAAACCCCTTCCACTCCCCACATTCCTGAGGAAAGGCTTATGCCCAACACATTGACTCTCCTGCTCCTCGGATGCTGCCTGACCTGTTGTGCTTTTCCAGCACCACACTTCTTTGACTCTGACTCTCTAGCATCTATAGTCCTCACTTTCTCCCTGTAGTTAGAACAGATTTATTTTTAGCAAGTAAAAGTTTCTTTTTAAGTGTAAAAAGTTGGCTGACGTTATCTGCTAACCAGAATTTGTCTGACACAAAAATTATGGACTTTGAGTAATTTGATAAAACCTTTATCCTTTATGACAATCCCAGGCAAGGGGCTCAGGTATTGGTATCTTTTCTTAGGGATGATTACAGTCCTCAGGTAGCTTCTGCAAGTTTCATCTCTGTGAAATCACTTTATAGTAACAATTGAAAACAACAACTTCTCTTCCTCAGAGAGCAATTTATTTGGCATGTCTAAGGCTGGCTTTGACAGATTGCAATGTACGAGGGAGTCATTGGTTACGGAGGCTGGGCAGACAAGTGGAGTCGCGTTCACAATCGGATCAGCCATGGTCTTGCAGAATGGTGTCACAGACTTGAGCAGTGAATAGTTTCTTAAAGTCAATATTGTACTCATTCCTGAAGCTGTACGAGTGAATTGTTAATGAGGGGATGAACAAACGAGATAAAGGTTTAAGAGCAGGATAATAAACTACGAAAAAAAAGATATGAAGGCTAAAAGCTTCCTCAGTAAAACAAATCTCAGAAACATGTTGAAGAAACTAATAAACATTAACACTCAGCTATCAGCAGTCAAACTAATTTTATTTGCTATTAAAATTCAGGAAAAACTCTCCCACCTCCCGCGGATGTTTGTATTATTGGGGATGACCCCAGTATAACAATTCTGAACAACACTAAGTTCGATCCTAGAGAGAACCACCTATCACATTCCTCTCAATTGTTTCCCATATTCACCAGTCCGCTGGTCACAGTGTGGTCAAAATGGACAATGTGCAGGAATCTGGCCAGTATCTGGACATGAGGGACAAGTTCCTGTTTCTTGTTAGACTCGTCATTCAAACTTACACAGTGACAGGGGGTGGGGAAGGGCTGTGCAAATATTGAATATAAAATTTCAAAATAGTTCCTTATTACTATGACAGGAATCTAGAGATCTTTGCCCTGGTTGCTGCCTCTGCTTGTGAAATATGGGCATGTACCATTTTACTCCAAGTTATAGATAACATACCCACAAGTGTTATTGAATAATAACTATCTATCAACATTTACGCATGAACGAAGGTTCAATATCCTTTCATTAATGAAGGGAGCAATATATTTTATCTTTTGTCATTTTATCTTGTAATGATTTATCAAAATTAAAAGGTGTAACCTTTGTTTCTGTAACTCAGGGCTGCAAGCTAACATTTATCTGTAAAATACAATGATCACCATTGTGCTGGCTTGATTCAACGTTTTGATTGACCTTTGGAGAGCAGCAGGCACAATTTTATATTAAATTAAAAACATGGAAAAGAACTGTTAGATGCATAAATCTGATCAAAAGAACAATTTTATGTTCAAAATCTTATCTGGAAATGTGCATAAGAGTAATAGAGTTTAAATATAGATTGCTAGGCTGCTTGTTCCTTTTGAATACACAATGTTTTCTCCATTTCAGCCTCAGGATGGTTAATCGAAGGCAGGAGGCTGGGATAACACAGCAAGGCAGGCAGTATCAGGAGGGAGAGGAACACAGCATGGCAGGCAGCATCAGGAGGGAGAGGGACACAGCAAGGCAGGCAGCATCAGGAGGGAGAGGAACACAGCAAGGCAGGCAGCATCAGGAGGGAAAGGGACACATCAAGGCAGGCAGCATCAGGAGGGAGAGGGGCACAGCAAGACAGGCAGCATCAGAAGGGAGAGGGATACAGCATGGCAGGGAGCATCAGGAGGGAGGCGAACACAGCAAGGCAGGCAGCATCAGGAGGGGGAGGGGCACAGCAAGGCATGCAGCATCAGGAGGGAGAGGGACACAGCAAGGAAGGCAGCATGAGGAGGGACAGGAATACAGCAAGGCAGGAAGCATCAGGAGGGAGGGGAACACAGCAAGGAAGGCAGCATTAGGAGGGACAGGAATACAGCAAGGCAGGAAGCATCATCAGGAGGGAGAGGGACACAGCAAGGCAGGCAGCATCAGGACCAATGCTAACAGAAACTCCTTACCTTACTGTCTGCTGAGGGTTACTATTCAAATCCCATGCACGGAACTTTACAGGAGTCTGAACAACATGAACTCTGGCGAGGTGTTTGGGAGAATCAGGTGATATGTGGCTTATTACAATGTCAAGGTCAGCTTACTCTCTCTGTTGTGTTACTGACCAGCAGCATAGTGCGATCCCTGTCAGGCAGCAGTGAGTTGCTAGTCACTGGGGATTATTGCGTCTTTAATGCCCTGATAATTAAACACCTGCAAATTCAGATTGCCATTGGCTCCAAATGACTACTCGCTAATTGGGTACCAATATCTCAGGGCACACTCCATAGGCATTGGCCACTCCCACCCCACATTCACCTCTGACATGTGCCAGCCTCAATGAACCCTCATGGTCCCTCCCCAATTCACTAACAGAATGTTTCTGCCTTTCGATGGTGCCCCTCGGGCTGCCCCGGGAACTCTCATTGTAACGCTGCAGCAAGGACACTGTGTGCTCAGGGACAGACCCTCTCCCCCACCTCCCCCAGCTCAGGGACTGCCCCAGGCTGTATCCCCATCCGGGATCCTCACCCCCCATCAGAGCATTCACTCACTCACACACACTCACTCACTCACTCTCTCACTCACAAGCTCACTCACTCTCTCACACACACACACTCACACAAACACTCACTCACTCACTCTCATCACAAGCTCACTCACTCTCTCACTCACACACACACTCACTCACACACTCACTCACTCACTCTTTCACTTGCTTTCTCACTCTCTCTCTGATCACTCACTCGCATCTATAGGTATCCCGTGTTCAGGGTGTTCCACCACGCCATGTCAGAGGCAGCCTGTGGGACCAGTCCAGGGGCTTGGACACTGTCTGATTACAGCTCAGTATGGTCAGAGCCAGGAACCTCTCCCCGTTACAGGGTGAATATTATCCAGCCCATCACCTATCTTGAATCTCTCTGCTCCCATTGGGGGCTGTTTCCCTGCAGGATTGGGGACGAGGTGGGTATTAATGGAGATGAAAGTGGGTGGATTTGTCCTGAGTGAGTGGGCAGCACAGAGAACACGCAGGGTTAGTGGTGTCGGGGGTTGGGTTGGGTGAAGGAGAAAGGATGTTGTGGGTAAGAGTGAGACTGGGAGGGGATGAGCCTTTGGAGGAGACGGGTGACAGAGAGAGTGAGGGTGGGGTATCAGAGAGAAAATGTTGATGCTTACCCTGGTGGAGTGGAGGAGAACATTGACCTCCTTCCTACCGCACTGGGCATTCCTCCAGACACTGAGGCTTCTCTGACCCAGGGCGGGCGACAGTGTCAGACCAGGCTGGGCAGGTGTTGTGGTCTGTAATGGTCTAGGGGAGAGAGGCGATCCTGTGTTTGCACCTCACCATCCAGCAGGGCATTGAGAATCCTGCCGACAAAACAAGATGCCATTTTAACCTTTGCTGGCGTGTCTAAGCAGAGTTGAAAAGTGTGGCACTGGAAAAGCGCAGCAGGCCAGGCAGCATCATGTGCACCCACATGGGCCCCAGCTATGCCTGCCTCTTCATTGGATATGTGGAACAGTCCATCTTCCGCAGCTACACTGGCACCAACCCCCACCTTTTCCTCTGCTACATCGATGATTGTATTGGCGCTACCTCGTGCTCCCATGAGGAGGTTGAACAGTTCATCCACTTTGCTAACACCTTCCACCCCGACCTCAAATTTACCTGGATCGTCTCAGACTCCTCCCTCCCCTTCTTAGACCTCTCCATTACTATCTCAGGCGACCAATTCAACACAGACATTTACTACAAACCAATTGACTCCCACAGCTACCTAGACTACACCTCCTCCCACCCTGCCCCCTGTAAAAATGTCATCCCATATTCCTAATTCCTTCGCCTCCATCGCATCTGCTCCCAGGAGGATCAGTTCCAATACTGAACAACCCAGATGGCCTCCTTCAAAGACTGCAATTTCCCCTCAGACGTGGTCGACGATGCCCTCCACCGCATCTCCTCCACTTCCCGCTCCTCCGCCCTTGAGCCCCGCCCCTCCAATCGCCACCAGGACAGAACCCCACTGGTCCTCACCTTCCACCCCACCAACCTCCGGATACATCATATCATCCTTCGTCATTTCTGCAACATCCAAACAGACCCCACCACCAGGGATATATTTCCTTCCCCTCCCCTATCAGCGTTCCAGAGAGACCACTCCCTCCCAAACTCCCTCCTCAGGTCCACACCCCCCACCAACCCAACCTCCACTCCCAGCACCTTCCCCTGCAACCGCAAGAAATGCAAAACTTGCGCCCACACCTCCCCCCT
>NC_057729.1:63104231-63108251 GCF_004010195.1 Chiloscyllium plagiosum | reverse complement strand
TATCTCAGTCCCAACCCTCGGACTCAGCACCGCCTTTTTGACCTGAAATCTTCTTCCTGACCTCTCCGCCCCCACCCCCTCTCTGGCCTATCACTCTCACCCGCACCTCCTTCCACCTATCGTATTCCCAGCGCCCCTCCCCTAAATCCCCTCCCCCCTACCTTTTATCTCAGCCCACTTGGCTCACTCGCCTCATTCCTGAAGAAGGGCTTATGCCCGAAACGTCGATTCTCCTGCTCCTCGGATGCTGCTTGGCCTGCTGCGCTTTTCCAGCAACACACTTTTCAACTCTGGTCTCCAGCATCTGCAGTCCTCACTTTCTCCTAGTATCTAAGCAGTGATCAGGAATCAGGGATGGACAGTGAATAAAGGCCCAGTCAATGGAAGCCACATCCTTACTGTTCTAGATCACAGCTGATCATCACCTCAGTATCACTTTCCCACAATGTGTCTCTAATTTTGGAATCTAAGGGACACATCTCTGTCCAATCTATCATGTCCTGTAAGAATTTTGCTTTTCAGTCATTCACCTTCCATTTTTCAAAACAGACCCAGTTTTCTCCTAAGACAATCGAACAATCTCAGAGATTAATCTTCGGAATCTTTGTTCAAGTATATCCTTCATGGATCCGGGAATCAAAACTGGACACAATACTCAAAGTGCAACCTCAATTTTCACTAAGACAATTTGATGCAATTCTAATAAGTCATTGTTTCTCCTCTTTTAAAATCACTTTAAAATTACCACCAACGCCGGCGTACTGTTTGCCTTTTGAAGGTGCACCTGCTTGTTAGGTTTTAGTGAATAAGGACACCCAGATCCCTAGTTCCGTACTATTTACACTCGTCAATTACTGAAACAGTCCATGGACAAATGCACAAAAACCTGGTGAAGCCACTCACTTTCCTAAATATACTGGGAAATATACTGACATTCCTTCTGTGTAAGTGGGTAAAAATCCTGGCATTTCCTCCCTAACAGTGGAGGTGGGTCAACCAACAGCACATGGACTGGAGTGATTCAAGAAGGCAGCTCACTACCACCTTCTCCAGGGTAAATAGGGATGGGCATCAATGCTGGCCAGCCAGGACACCCACATCTCACAAGGAAATTAATTTTTAAAAATTACTAGCTGAACCTGAGCACTGATCCCCAAATCATTCTGTGCTGCCACTTTCTGCAGTCCTTCGCCATCTAAATCATATTCAGTTCCTCCATTCTTCCTGTCAAAATACTTAATCTCACATTTTTTCCACATTATATTCCGTCTGTCAAGTTCTTGCTCACTCACTAACCTGCCTGTTTCCCTCTGAAGATTCATTCCTACTAGTTGCCTGCCCACTTATTCATGTCTCATACACAATCCTGGAAATAGAATCACTGCCCTCATCCTCATCTTTGATTTATATGTCATAAATAATTGTGACCACAACACTGATCCCTGAGGCAAAGTACTCATTATAAGTTGCCAGTAGAAAACATCTTCTTTTCCCAACTCTCTGTATTCTATTAGTTAGCCAGTCCTCTAACTATGCTGATATACTGCTTCCAACACCAAGGGCTCTTATTCTCTGAAGTAGCCTTGTGCTCATGTGTACATCATTTAGAAATCCAAATATATTATATCTACTGCCTACCCTTTAACCATTCTGCTAATTAAGTCCCTGATGGACAAACACACATCCCTAGGCTTGAAACATTGGATCTGTACAGTTGACCGTGGCCCACTCCCTGATATTGAAGCCCTGACACTGACAACCCTGAGTGGCCAACTGACTGTGCCCAGGCACCTGGATTGAGATTGAGCATTACTCTCAAATTACTATGCCAGTACCCTGGACTCACAACAGACATCTTGACCTGACCACAGACTAGAGCCCCTTGACTTTGAGAGTTGTGTATTTGGTAGAAGCAGAATGTGGAGTGCTTGCTGTGAAAGCTGATAGCACATGCTGTCAGTGTGATGTTAACTTGCTGTAGTTACATGTTGCTTCTTACAGCTATGAATTCCTTATACCTGCATCAAAAGGGAACAAGGACACACATACTCTGAATCTGAAGGAAAATAGAATTTTGTTTTCTGTCTTGTGAAGGTCTGCCTTTTGTAAAGGATGAGAAATTATACGTGAACAATCAGCTAAACCATCTAGTTTTCCAAGAAAACATGTGATTCTCAATAAATGAACAGCACACCACCTGGGGAAATGGTTGCTAGGTTGTTTATTGCGTTGAATTTTACAACTGAGAGAGGGAGTAGGAGAGAAGATTAGATTACTTACAGTGTGGAAACAGACCCTTCGGCCCAACAAGTCCACACCGATCCACCGAAGCGCAACCCACCCAGACCCATTCCTCAACATTTACCCCTTCACCTAATACTATGGGCAATTTTACCATGGCCAATTCACCTAACCTGCACATTTTTGGATTGCGGGAGGAAACCGGAGCACCCGGAGGAAACTCACGCAGACATGGGGAGAATGTGCAAACTCCACACAGAGAGCCGCCTGAGGCGGGGAATTGAACCTGGGTCTCTGGCGCTGTGAGGCAGCAGTACTAACCACTGTGCCACCGTGTCGCCCACAAAGAAGGGGTCTAGACGCAGGTTGATTCAGAGACAGGAGGTCCTTAACAGCAAAGTTACTGCTATTGGTCATTGAAGGAGTCAGGTACTGAGATAAAGTGCTGAGTTTCTCAAAAGGATGCAGAAAAACATGACTGTGGGATGTCAGAGGGAAAGATACCTTACAGGACTGTTGAAGACATGACAATAAGGAATTCATGTTAAGCAATAAGTGACTTGGAGTTAGTATGGAAAATAAAGAGCATGAAGGCATGGGAAGGGTTAAAGCATGAAGACCACTGGCAATCTGTGATCTGTGGAAGGCAGGATGGGATAAGAATAGTGGAACGCTCTTACACCAATGAGCAGAGTAAGGTTAAGGCTGAAAGGTCACTATGGCGAGATGAGATAACAGTTAGTAGAGGTAGTTTCCCTGTTAAGTGTCATTATGACAGGATTGGGACCATAAATATTTGGGTCATGACATTAAAATATTTAATTAATAGTTCGTAGAGTCAACTTGAGACAGGAGACTACTGTAATAAATGGAATAGCTAAATATCTATCATGACAGGTTAGTCTGGAATGGAAGATCACTGTAGCAGAGGTGATAATAAATATCTAACCGTGACATTAGAATCACATTAAGTAGAATGTACAACTAAAGAGATAATGGAAACTAACCTCACTGGTTTATTGTGTAGTTAGAGTGAGGTACTTTGATTAATATAGTTGGACATGCTGATAAGCTAACAGAAACATGATTAAAAAATATATAAAAATCCACGCACCCTAAGGCTCTGGGCTTTCGAGAATCTGCTTTCTCAGTGTCATGGTTTTTTGTTTGCAAATAAAAGACCTACTTCTTGAAGAACTCTCTGCATCTCCTGGTGATTCTCTACATTTTCTCCATGATATTAGCAGCTTGTTTATAGTCTTGGAAAGAGACACCAGAAAGGAAATGGTATTGTCATTTGATTGCATAGAACTTGGATATTGCTGGCAAAAAGTATATTTTCTTGAAAATGTTCATCTTATACTCCTCAGATCAATTCACAACAATACCAATGTAAGGGGTAAAAAACAACATTTGCGCTACATAAGGGGAGATTTGGCAAGTCAAGGCATGTCTTAAAGAAGGAGAAAGTGAGGTCTGCAGATGCTGGAGATCAAAGTTGAAACTTTATTGCTGGAACAGCACAGCAGGTCAGGCAGCATCCAGGGAACAGGAGATTCGACGTATCAGGCACAGGCCCTTCTTCAGGAATGAGCAGAGAGTGTTCAGCAGGAGAAGATAAAAGGTAGGGAGGAGGGACTTGGAGGAGGGGCGTTGGAAATGTGATAGGTGGAAAGAGGTCAAGGTGAGGGTGATAGGTCGGAGTAGGATGGAGGCGGAGAGGTCAAGAAGAAGACTGCAGGTCAGGAAGGCGGTGCCGGGCTGGAGGGATTCGGCTGA
>NC_057729.1:63074290-63097317 GCF_004010195.1 Chiloscyllium plagiosum | reverse complement strand
TTCTTTACTCAGCGAGTCGTGAGTTCATGGAATGCCCTGCCAGTAACAGTGGTGGACTCTCCCTCATTATGGGTATTTAAGCGGGCATTGGATAGGCATATGGAGGATAGTGGGCTAGTGTAGGTTAGGAGGGCTTGGATCGGCGCAACATCGAGGGCCAAAGGGCCTGTACTGTGCTGTATTCTTCTATGTTCTATGTTCTATTATAACGCAGGACAGGCCCTTTGGCCCTCTATGTTGTGCCAACCTGTGGAACTGATCTGAAGTCCGTCTAACCTAAACTATTCCATTCTTGTCCATAAGCCGATCCAATAATCATTTAAATCCCCTGAAAGTTGACGAGTCTACTCCTGCAGCAGGCAGTGCGTTTCACACCACTACTACTCTCTGAGTAACGAAACTACCTCTGACATCTATCATATATCTATCACCCCTCAATTTAAAGCTATATCTCCTCATGCTCGGCATCGCTATCTGCGGAAAAAGGCTCTCACTGTCCATCCCATCTAACCCTCTGATTATCTAATATGTCTCAATTAATTCATCTCTTAACCTTCTTCTCTCTAATGAAAACAGCCTCAAGTCCCTCAGCAATCCCTTGTAAGACCTTCCCTCCATACCAGGCAACATCCTAGTAAATCTCCTCTGAACCCTTCCCAATGCTTCCACATCCTTCCTATAATGCAGTGACCAGAACTGTACACAATGCATGACCTCATGGTTCCAAAACTCAATCTCTCTACCAATAAAAGCTAACACATCGTATACCTTCTTAACAACCCTATAAACCTGGGTGGCAACTTTCAAGGATCTATGTATCTCGACACTGCGATCTCTCTGCTCATCTACACTACCAAGAATCTTACCATTAACCTAGTGTTCTTTATTCCTGTTACTCCTTCCAAAGTGAATCACCTCACACTTTTTCACATTAAACTCTATTTGCCACCTCTCAGCCCAGCTCTGCAGCTTATCTATATCTCTCTGTAACCTACAACATCCTTCATCACTATGCACAACTCTATGCACAACTTTCAGGACAACTGCATACAACCCTGTCATGGTGTGGACATGTGTGAGTGTCTGTGTGCGTGTCTGTGTGGACATGGATCCCACCATTACACGTGGGGACACCTCCCACTATGTATGTGGCAGGTACTTATGTGATTCAGCCAATGTTGTCTATCTTATACGCTACAGGCAAGGATGCCTAGAGGCATGGCACATTGGGGAAACCGAGCAAAGGCTACGACAACGGATGAATGGGCACCGCACAACAATCAACTGATAGGAGGGTTCCCTCCCATTTGGGGAACACTTCAGTGGTCCAGGACATTCGACCTTTAACCTCGGTTGACCAACCTCTAAGGCGGACTTCGGGACAGGCAGCAGCGAAAAGTGGCTGAGCAGAGGCTGATAGCTAAGTTCGGTACCCATAGGGAGGGCCTCAACCGGGACCTTGGGTTCATGTCACATTACAGGTGACCACCATTGCACTATACACACACAAAGACACTCCTACACACACACACTCATTCACACACACACGCACACACACACACAAACACACAACACACAGGCACTCCTATACACAGCTGATAATGTGTTGCTGGAAAAGCGCAGCAGGTCAGGCAGCATCCAAGGAGCAGGAGAATCGACGTTTCAGGCATGAGCCCTTCTTCAGTATTCCTGAAGAAGGGCTCATGCCCGAAACGTCGATTCTCCTGTTCCTTGGATGCTGCCTGACCTGCTGCGCTTTTCCAGCAACACATTATCAGCTCTGATCTACAGCATCTGCAGTCCTCACTTTTTCCACTCCTATACACACACATACACACGGACACACAGACACGCACACATACACTCACACACACCCTTACCGACACATACACTCCCACATTCACACAGGCATCCCTCAGATACTTAGACCACTCTACACTCATGCACACAGATACACACTCTCCCTCACAGACTTAAAACACTACACTCACATACACACACATATACACTCTCTCTCACACTCACAACACCTCCCCCCCCAAACCAGACACACACACACAGGTCCACACTGTTATCTCACTTTTTAGATTAGAATCTCAATCTAAACATCATGGCACAGACAGGGAACACAGGGGGCTAACACCTTCAACATATTGTCTGGCTAACACCAATTGTTACAGTTAACCTGAGAATGCAACTTCTTTAAAAAAGTGTTGTGATTTACACATGAAAGAAGTGAAACTATCATGGTATTCGAACAGATGAAAGACTCAACAGACAATCAAGGTATTTTTCAATGTATAATTTCAGTTACATCACACTATAAATTTTTGCTATAAATTCTGAGGCTTACAATTGTGTCCTCGACAACCACCTGATGAAGGAGCGTCGCTCCGAAAGCTAGTGCTTCCAAATAAACCTGTTGGACTATAACCTGGTGTTGTGTGATTTTTAACTTTGGACACCCCAGTCCAACACTGGCATCTCCAAATCATCACAACTCTACCAATCTTGGCGTCATCCGCAAGTTTACTAACCCATGCCCTCATCCGGGTCATTTATATAAACAACAGTGGACCCAAAACAGAACTTTGTGGTACCTCACTAGTAACTGAACTCCACGATGAATATTTCACATTAACTACCACCCTCTGTCACCTTTCAACTATCCAATTTCTGATCTAACTCACCCTCAATCCTATACCTCCATATTTTGTGCAATAGCCTACCATTGGGAACCTTATCAAATGGAGAAAGTGAGGTCTGCAGATGCTGGAGTTTCAACCTTATCAAATGCCTCACTGACATCCATATACACCACATCAACCACTTTACACTCATCCACCTGTTTGGTCACCTGCTCAAAGAACTCAATAAGTTTTGTGAGGCATGACCTACCCTTCACAAAACCACATTGACTATCCCTCGTCAACTTATTCATCTCTAGATGATTATAAATTCTATCTTATAACCCTTTCCAACATTTTGTCCACAACTGAAATAAGGCTAACAGGTCTATAACTTCCAGGGTTTTCTCTACTCCCCTTCTTGAACAAAGGAGCAACATTTATTATCCTCCAGTCTTCTGGCACTATTCCTGTAGACAACGATGGCCTAAAGATTAAAGCCAAAGGCTTGGAAATCTTCTCCCTGGCTTCCCAGTGAATGCTGGGATAAATCCCATCCGGCCCAGGGGACTTATCTATTTTACAGTTTCCAGAATTGCTGACACCGCCTCCTTGTGAACCTCAATTCCGTCTGGACTAGTAGCCTGTATCTCAATATTCTCCTCGACAACATTGTCTTGTTCTGGTGTGAATACTGACGAAAAGTATTCATTTAGTGCTTCTCATATCTCCTCTGATTCCATGCACAACTTCCTGCTGTTATGCTTGATTGGCATGAAAAGATTATATAAAATGACAAATAGGTAGAAGGAGGTAATGGCCTAGTGGTATTATCAACTCAGTTGTTAATCCAGAAACCTAGGGCATGTGCTGGGGTCCTGGGTTCAAAACCTGCGCAATGACGGAGTGTGGAAGGAAACCCATCTGGTTCACTAATATCCTAGAAGGGAGCTGCTGTTCTTTCTGGTCAGACCTGTATGCGATTCCAGACCCACAGCATTGTGGTTGATTCTGAACTCTCCTTTTTGCAATTAAGGATGGGCAAAAACTGCTGGCCAGCCAACAGCAGTCTCATCCTGCAAATGAATTTGTTAAAAAAAACTGGTATTCACCAAAAAGTCCAAAAAGGTTTTTCAGGATAAATGAATCCAGACAGTTAGAATGTGGAGCTCACTATCACAAGGAGGATTAGCACAGGTCAGTTTTCAGAGAGGCACATGATGCAGAAAGGAATAAGAAGACATGCAAACAGGATTAAAAAAAGAGAGTTGAGAGGAGGTTTGTATTGAGAGAAACTCTGTAATTGGGCCATTCTATGTCAAAAGTTAACCTTCCTCTTTCAGCCAATCAATAAAAACCCTCAGGTGGTATTGTACAATGGCAGCAGTAGAAGGGATGGTGATAATGTTCCTGCACTGCCTCTTCCTGGGAAAGGCCATATTCTCCAACAATTGGAAAGTTGAGAGGTCACCAGTGAACCTTCCATGAGTTGAGGAAGTTGGGGAAGGAAGCAGATCTCTCCAGTGCTAAGTTGATAACCAATTAAATGCCTATGGTTTTTAAATTCAGCACTGCCAATGGGAGGCAGGGGCTGTTCCAGAAATTACATCCATGATTGGACCAGGATCATGCAACAAGCCGGGCCACAGGGAGTGATGGCAGAAAGGGCTTCCTGGGGTGGGGGTGTCACCAGTAAGGGCAGGGTTTGGCGTTTAACAGGTCCTCCCCCTGTTGTTAGTCTGGGGGCTCTTGATTGGACAGTGACACCCTCCTTGTGTTCCAACTTGTGTTCCTGGGTTCTCACCTGCAATGTCACTGATGACTTTTTAATCCCTTATTAATTGTCTTCTTGTCATTTATAGTGAGTTTCCAGAGCATTATCCTTACCAGGAATCGAACCAAAGGGATTGGCAGTTGCTAGGAGCCATAGAGTCTAACAGCACATAACCATCTCATCGAGCCTACACCAACTTAACAAGGTTACATTTATTAATCAAAAATATAATGAGTCATCTACTCATCAAACTGTCTCAGAACAATATACTCAATCCAAGATGTAATGAGTAATATTGACAATGTTATAAAATTTTATATCACAGTTTTGATAATTATTGTTCTCTCGAGCTGGTTTCCTCCTTTAGCTTTGGATGATTTCATAAATGGCAATATTTCTGGAACTAATTAAATTCATTTTGTCAACAGAAAGATAAAAAGTTGGCAAAGATTCAGTTACTTAAAAAAAACCAAACCCCCTGATGTATGAGTAAGGCCAAACAGTGGGATGGCTGCATGTCTGAACAGATGGCCATGTGTAGGCAGCCAGTTTTATTTTGCAAAACAATATGTAAGATGTCACTCAGTGAGTAATGATGAAGATGTTTGTCAGACCTTTTTCTAAATGGGGCAAAATCTATGACTGCATGATATGTTGTGAGCTGTGCTCAGATCTGGAATAATTTGTACTTGCATTTGATTAGTTTGACTGGTAATTGTTGATGCATGCAGATTAACTATCCCAGCTTCACTTGGCAGATAATTAGTGCAAAGTTGAGGATGGAAGCAATTTCTCAATGCAGTTCTTGAGCTTTATAAATTGATTTGCAATCATTTTGTCATGAGAAAAGATCCACATTTCGATTAAGCTAGAACCACAGGTTGGTGGGAGTGAGCAAGACTCATTGTTTAATGATGGGAATGTCAGTAACAGATACACTCTTTTATTAATTATTAATCTGACATATTGTAAAAACAGTCAGAATGTAACTGGATGCTTGGAATTTCAGCAATGAGTGAAAAATCTGGAGGTATTCAGAGCTAAAGTACTTAGTGGTCACAATAAAATAATTAATTTTATTTCCCAAATCCCTGTGTTTTGGAAATGAGATGGCTTGCCAAATTGGTGCAAATAAAGAAAACCTAAATATCTCACAAACTTTGAAGCACCAAAAACTGCAACAAGTGTCAGAGGATAAACAAGGGAGCTCTTGCAGCCCGTTTTCCCATTGGTTCAGCTTCTCATTAGGCTAATATGGTTTTGTTTCAAAACAAGCATTTCACAGTCACCATTAAATTCCTAATTCATGATAGGATTTGAATCCACGTCCTAAGGACATTACCCAGGTCTCTGGACTGATAAACTAGCAATAACACCATTAAGCCATCTCCTATCTTGTTGGTAGATAGTGAAATTTGAACGAGTTAAAATCTTGGAACTATCTCTGACAGCGTAATGATTTGGAGATGCCGGTGTTGGACTAGTGTGTAAGATTTGCTATAAATTCTGTGTCTTACGATCTTATACTCCACAACCACCTGATGAAGGAGCGGTGCTCCGAAAGCTAGTGCTTCCAAATAAACCTGTTGGATTATAACCTGGTGATGTGTGATTTTTAACTTTGAGCACTGTGTAACTATCCTTCGTGGATAATAGCAGTTCATGTCACCACTGTTTGATGGTTGAAAAAGCACCACTGGTTCACTAATCACCTTTAGAGAAAGGATGTTGCTGCCCTTACCTGGTGTGGCCGAAATATAATTCCAAAATTACAGCAATGTCATTGTCTCTGAACTGCCCTTTAAGCAATGAGAGAACTGCAGACCCAACCAGAGATATCCACATTCTATGAACAAATAGCAAGCAGCAGAGTTTTAATTCCATCTGTTTATAGAGAGAAATCACGCTGGCTAATCCTTCATTAGTTGCCCATCCCTAATTGCCCTTGAGAAGATGTTTATTGAGCTGTTTTGTTGAACTGCTATTGGCCACAGTGAAGAGTTACACAGTGGTGTCAGAGGGAGTTCCAAGATTTTGACCCAGCGACAGTGAAGGCATGGGAGTAAGGTTCTATGTCAGGATGCCATGTGACTTGAAGAAGAACCTGTCGTTCACAATGTTCCCCTGCAACTCCTGGCCAGGTCGATCTCAGTGTTCAAGTTTGGAGGTTTGGAAGTGCTGTTGAAGGGCATTGGTAAGTTATTTAGATTCCTCATATAGATAGCACACACTGCTGCTATTGTGTGTCAGTGGTGGTGGGAGTTAAATTTTAAAGTCTGTTGAACTTTATGGCAGTTTGCTGATCTCAGCCTGAACTATACATTGGTCCCAATTCCTACCTCTTTTTTATTATGTTTATAATCCATTTCTGAATCATCCTTTCATTGATATATGCTGTATATGGGCTCTCACAGAGACTGTAATTATACTTTCTCACACTTTGCTTCCTTTGAGAATTCCATTCCATTCTCTCAATTTCTCAATCGCACCTATTCTGATAATGCAACATTATGTACTCATACTTCCAGATTTACACCATTAAATTTGAATGAAGCCCCCCCCCCCCCACCACCACCCCCTGCCCCCCCACTGTAGTTATATGGTCCTCTTTATAAGCATCTACTCTCACCTTTTTCTCTCACCCTTGGTTAGATCTGTCAGGGGAAGGAGTTAGAATAAACTTGGAGAAACTCAAAGTAATCGGGAAGGGGTCAACATGATTTTGTGAAAAGGAAATCACAAATAGCCAATTTATTAGACTTCCTTGAGGAGTAACCTAAGCTATGGGCAAAGGGGAAACTGTAGAGGAGTTGTACTTTGATCTCCATGAAGGAATTTGATAAGTTTCCAGATCAAAGGCTCTTGCAGAAGTTAGAAATTTGTGGATAATGTACTTGCATATGGTTAGAAGATTGACTATTCATTGATGCTATTAGAAAAGAGCTCCTGACACTGAATGAACAGTGATACATTTCCAAGGCAGGATGGTGAGAGGCTTGAAGGTGGTGGTGTTCCAATGTATCTACTGCCCTTGTCCTCCGATGGCAAAGTTTGGTGCTTTGACAGATAGGTAAATGAGTCTTGGTGAATTTCTACAATGCATCACGTAGAGTGTCTGTGGTGGAGTGAGTGACTGTTGAAAGTGGTGGAAATGGTGACAAATGGCCTGCTTTATCCTAGATGATATAAAGCTCTTGAACGTTTTTGGAGCTGCACTCATCCAGACAAGATGGGAGTATTCCATCACACTCCTGACTTCCATATGGTGGACAGGCCTTGGAGAGTCAGGAGGTGAGTTGCATACTGCAGGACTCTGACACAGTCTTTTAGTCTATTTCAGTTTCTGGTCAATGGTAACTCCCAGGATGTTGATAACGAGGGAACTCAGCAACAGTAGCACCATTATATGTGAAGGGGCAATGATTAAAATCTCTGATATGGGGGATGGTCATTGCCTGCCGCTAGTGTAAGGTGTGAATGTTGTCATTTATCTTGCTGCGTTTGAATCGAGAGAACTTCAGTATTGGGCAAGTTGTGAATGACTGTTCAGTCATCAGTGAATAGCCCCACTTCTAGCCTTATGATGTCTCACAATTTCAACAAGGATTAAAATCTTTGCATTTGAGAATAGGAGGCTGAACACTTGCTTGAGACTTTATTTTTCAATGTTTCTACAACTGTAAGAGTTAACTTTATCCAGTATTTTATTCAATTGCAACAATCCACATGGTGCATTGAATGAAATAAATGACATGCACAGATTAAATAGAATAGTATAAAAAAACTTCCATAATCTATGTTCTTATTGCATATTGATTCCATCTCAGCATTCGAGAGCAATGATTTCACTCCCAATCTTAGTACACTTTCAAAATGAATTGAATTCACTCCCTCAGTGAGCACCCAGGTAATTACACTGCAGTTTTATTGCGGAATACAATTAAAATACAATTACCTAGATCATTTCTGTCTAAAACTCACTTCGTGATGGTTAAAAAATAATTGCCTGGGAACAATAAAACATCCATTCATGCTGTCATCTTCAAATAAGTGAAGGAGAGTTTATTTAGTACAAGATGCTTTGAGAGAGCCTGTTCTTTTACTATCTAATGGAACAGCGGCAAATATAAATCATTCTATGAATATTATAGCATTCACGTAGGCAACGTTTCAAATTGATGTTGCTTCCAAAGTAAATTAAATGGGTTCCTTTCAATGATTTACCTGTTTCCAAAAGTGAATCAAATAGCTTTCAGTGTGATATATCTATCTGTGTCATCAAAAGTTAGTTGCTGAGTTCTACACTCTAGAACTTAATTTCTGAAATACTCTCAGTCTCCAAATTCCCATTGGTCATGAATATTTCAACAGAATACAATGGGTCTGTTTAAAACTCTTTAATGGAGATAAATGTGCAGTCCACCATCAGAATGAACTTGGCACTTCTGACTCAAACACACCCAAAGGAATGTACACATTTCAGGTTTAAGAATTGGACAATGCTACATCCTGTTCATCAGAAAGCAGGGAGCTTCCCTGTTAAATGGGTAATGTTCCCTGCCAGAAGTGCATTATTGGCGAAAGTTCCTGCATGTACAGCACCTGGTTTTGTTTGTTTATTTACTGAATGTATGTGTTTGATGGATAGTTGCTAAAGAATTCCAAAGATTCCTGAAAGTGTGGAAACAGACTTTTGGGCCCAACTAGTCCACACCAACCCTCCAAAGACTGTCCCACCCAGACCCATTCCCCATGACTAATGCACATCCCTGAACACTGTGCACAGTTTAGTATGGCCAATTCACCTATGCTATATATCTTTGGACTGAGGGAAGAAACCAGAGCACCTGGAGGAAGCCAGCACAGACACAGGGAAAACATGCAAACTTTACATAGACAGTCACCCGAGGCTGGGATTGAACCCAGGTTCCTGGTGCTGTGAACCACCGTGCTGCCCCTTGAGAAGCTGGTGGTGAGCTGCCTATCTTGCATATAAGGTTCACCCACAGGACATTTGTAAAATAAACTCTGATAGAAACCACACTAAATACTGTTTTAAGCTGTTTTGTCCATTAATTTGAATGTAAGCACACACTTGTTGGATAATTTCCATTCTAAATTTATATTTTTGGTCATTATGTTTCTTACCTATCTGGCTTTGTATGTACTGGCATCACTCCACAGCTCATGAACTTGAAGCATCAATTATTTCCATTACCTATGACTGACACCCATAATTATAAACTGGAAACAAAACCACATGGAATACTTTACTTTTGTTTGAGATTAGATGTTGTTGTGCCTTCATTTTGGCTGAACCAAGTCTCTTTGTATTTAGCTTGTGTCTAGTTTGGCAGGAGAAAGTGAGGACTGCAGATGCTGGAGACCAGAGTTGAATAATGTGGTGCTGGAAAAGCACAGCAGGTCAGGCAGCATCCGAGGAGCAGGAGAATCGACGTTTCGGGCATAAGCCCTTCTTCAGGAATCTAGTTTGGCAGGGGCTGTTTTGTTCTGACTTGTCTTGAGGAAAGACACTGGACTGAGTATTGAACTTGGCAGCACTCATCATCCATAGTTTCCTGAAACTGTTTGTTGAGAGCTAACTGAAGGTTTCAGCTTCAATGAACTTCTCAGGGATTTGAACATAAAAATCAAGGCTGATTCTCCAGTGAAGTACTGAATGGGTTCTGCTTTATCAAAGCTGAGAAGCTTATCTGTCCTCAAGGATGGACACCAATGATCTTGTGCAAAGAAGAATTGGGGAAATGTGAAAACTGATCCAGAGATTTCACAATTCTTAATTATTTACTTTATTTCTCTAAATACGACTGCTTCTCCAATGTTAGCCAAACCACAATGTCAATTTTATAACTCCTGTGACAAATTGACAATCTATCCCAGTGTATTCAGAGGACTTCACACATTGTTGTCTGCCACAATGACATGGTGGCACAACTTTTACACAGGAACTCAAGCAGTCGCATTTTTCCCAATGGAGAGTTCACGCAAGGTGAGGAGATGAAGGCGGTACATGCAAAAACAGTTAGCGGGAAATATAATATCTTTAGCTGTCTCTCAATTCTAAAGAAAAAAATCTTTGCAGTGATTTATCTCCTTCTCTTCCTTGAATTTAACAATTATTGTACCTGGGATTCCCTTGAAATAAAGGAATATGGTTAAAAATGACACAACACCAGGTCATCGTCCAACAGGTTTATTTCCAAGTACCAACTCAAGACCACTGAATATTTCGGTCCAAGATGTTAATTTACACATTTCTGAACTGAGTTTGCAACTGTGCCAAACAAATCCAAAAGACCATGCTCGTGTCTATGAGAGTGGTCTCCCAACTAGGCAGCTCCTTTCCTTCCTGTGAATGGAGGAGAGCTGAAGTTCCTGCTTCTTGGCTGGCATTTGCGAATTCTCATTTTCATCCATCATTTTGTTTTGTTGTTGGGAGAGATTGAGCAGGCAATGCTCGCTAGAATTTAAAAAATGGGAGGGGATTGAATCGAATTGAATTGAATTGAATTTATTGTCACGTGTACCGAGGCTCAGTGAAAAGCTTTGTCTTGCGAGCAATACAGGCAGATCCCAGAGTTAAGTAGCAGTGATAGTAAATAATAGGTAAACAAAAACATGAGTACAGGCGAATGTTAACAGTTTGAGAGTCCATTCAGTATTCTAACAACAGTAGGGTAGAAACTGTTTCAAAACCGGCTGGTGCGTGTGTTCAGGATTCTGTACCTTCTCTCTGATGGTAGAGGTTGTAGAAAAACATTGCCAGGGTGGGATGGATCTTTGAGAATGCTGGCAGCCTTTCCTTGACAGCGGGCCTGGTAGATGGATGCTATAGATGGGAGGTTGGCCTTTGTGATTGTCTGGGCCGAGTTCACCACTCTCTGTAACCATCTCCAATCTTGAATGGTACAGTTGCCATACCAGGTAGTGATACATCCAGACAGAATGCTCTCGATGGCACACCTATAAAAGTTGGCAAGGGTATTCACTGTCATATCAAATTTCCTCAGCTGCCTGAGGAAGAAGAGACATTGTTGAGCCTTTCTAATCAGTGCATCCCCATGAAGGATCCAAGAAAGCTTGTTGTGGATGACCACTCCCAGGAGCTTGACACTCTCCACGTGTTCCACCTCTGTGCTGTTAATGTGTCGGGGGGGGGGGCATGAGTAACATCCTGCCGAAAGTCAATAATGATTTCCTTGGTTTTGCCAACATTGAGAGCTAGGTTGTTCTCAGTGCACCATTTTTCCAGGACTTCCACCTCCCGTCTATAGTTTGTTTCATCAACATCTGAGATTTGACCAATTATGGTGGTGTCATCAGCGAACTTGTAAATGGCATTAGTCTGGTATTTAGCGACACAGTCATGGGTATACTGTGAGTACAGTAAGGGGCTGAGTACGCACCCCTGGGGGGCTCCAGTGTTGGGTGTTAGTGAGGATAAAATATTGTCCCCAATCTTCACTGGTTGTGGCCTGTGGGTCAGGAAACTGAGGATCCAGTTGTAGAAAGTGGGGCTTAGTCCAAGATCATTAAGTTTAGTAATCAGTCTTGGGGGAATAATAGTGTTGAAGGCTGAACTGCAGTCAATGAGTAGGAATTCTTATGTATGATTTGGAGACACCGGTGTTGGACTGGGGTGTAAAAATCACACAACATCAGGTTATAGTCCAACATTTTTAATTAGAAGCACTAGCTTTTGGAACGCTGCTCCTTCATCACCTGTACTTGGTGTCAAGATTTACTAGGGAGGAGTGCAGGGCAAGTGATATGGCATCTGATGTGAATCTGTTGGTCCGATAGGCAAATTGAAGTGGGTCAAGAGTAATGGGGAGGCTGGAACTGATTAATGCCATGACCAGCCTGAGGTATTTATGTGACAATAATAAATGAACTGCAGTCAATGAGTAGGAATTCTTATGTATGATTTGGAGACACCGGTGTTGGACTGGGGTGTAAAAATCACACAACATCAGGTTATAGTCCAACATTTTTAATTAGAAGCACTAGCTTTTGGAACGCTGCTCCTTCATCACCTGTACTTGGTGTCAAGATGTACTAGGGAGGAGTGAAGGGCAAGTGATATGGCATCTGATGTGAATCTGTTGGTCCGATAGGCAAATTGAAGTGGGTCAAGAGCAATGGGGAGGCTGGAACTGATTAATGCCATGACCAGCCTGAGGTATTTATGTGACAATAATAAATCAAATCAAATCAAAAATCAAAAAAAAGGATTAACAAAGTAGACATGGAATTTCTGGTTTCCCTCAGGACAGACATGTTCTCTTTCATTGCTAGAGCATTACATTCTACTTATTTTACTAGTGCCCCCCTTTTTTGAAGATTCCTTAAACATACCTGTTACTACAATCAATCTCCCATTTAATTTTCATGACTGGCTTTGGTACATCCTATCTTGCTCCAATAGAAATGTTTTACCTTCTGTTTATCACACTTTGACTCCAGCTTTTATCCATTACTACTTTTGAGTCTTTTTGTCTGATCTCTAAAAGAACCTCTTTTAACCCCCTTTGCTCGAAGCTGGTACATGGTCAATTCATGTTCTTTCATGTACCAATCTCTTTGAAGTTAAACTATCTTTATTCTATTTCTCTTTCCTTTTCAAGTTTTCTTCACTTCACGTCTCTCTCTCTCTCCTTCATTTCTCTTTCTCTGTTTTTCTTCCAATTCAAATATTTTCATTTCTGACTGTAACTAAGCAAATTCCCAATTGTTGGCTTCTTTTCTTCTAATTCTAAATGTTGAATAATCTTTTTTTAAAATCATCTAACCTCTGATAACAGAGCAAGGTGCCTTACCTCGGCCCAGGGCCCGGTGTGATGGTCTTGGTCCAATGGTGACCTGGTATGGAGGCCTCATTCTGGTCAGGTGACTTTTCCCCACGTGGAGCTCTCGTATTGCCATTCAGGTCTTCTTTAGCGATGTCTTCCTTGCATTCCAGTGCCCCCATCATGAAGGTCTCAGCTCCCCCCACTGTTGAAGTCTCTGCCCCTGTGTCGGTCCCAGCCCTGGTATTCCAGGGATCTGTATTGTCCCGGTGTGTTAGTCTGAGCCACACGCAGCAGTCACCTTGTCCAGGAGGCAGGGATCTCGGTTTGGCGATCTTTTCCGGGTTTGGAAGTCTCCGTGGTTTTTGAGTATTCCAGCATTTGTCATTTTAATCAGCTTTCTCCAAACTGAAATTGTTCTGAGATGAACATTGCCTTAATTTTTACTTTTTTTCTTATCTGTGATTTATGTCATTAATACAGATGTCTGGCATGGCAACTTTTTAAACATTTCACTGTACTTTTTTGTACAAATACCTATGACAATAAATTGCTATTCTATTTTATTCATTTGAAGCATCTAATTTTTCCAAGAAGCTGCTTTTCTTCTACCTCCAAGCGATCTGCTAAATCTCTCCATTTACCTTCATTCAGACATTACAAATAATCCACTGTTACTTCTTCTCCCTCTCAGGAACCCATTAGGAACAATCACTGTCATCTTCCTACTCCTGTGCAATAACTTTATTCACAGGGCAGCTGCTTAACATTCCCAACGATCATGTAATTGTGACATTATAAAGAAAGACACAAGGTGAAAGCAGATGCTGGAAACCAGATTCTGGATTGGAGAGGTACTGGAAAGGCACAACAGTTCAGGCAGCATCTGAGGAGAAGGAAGCTCCAATCTAAAGAAAGACATACGTCAACTTAAATCCAGAGAGTTCAAAATCCTGCTAAGAAACCCAAATTGTTATGATCACAAATGATGTTGATACTTGGCAAGTCAGATCCCACACTGAAGACTGGCTTGATAGATCATATTTTGTTTCACTTTTTGGTTTCAGTATTGTTTCTCTCATTGATACATAAACACTCAAAGCTGTAGGTTTGTTTTTAAGAATAGAACAGAAGTTTATTACTTAAAAGCATTGAAGATAAATTAGAAAAAACCAAGGTATTTACATCAATATAAGTTCAAAGATTTATAAACGCACTGTAAGATACAAGAAAATGTATCCTCAAAGTATTCCTTTGCAACACTCACACCAGAGAACATTCCCTTTTCTAATGCATCTACACAGTTTAATTTAACTATGGTTTCAATTCCCTGTTTTAAGAATGTGATAGGCTCCTCCCTTGAGGTTTCTTACAACTGAGCTTACATTTTCTTCACTCCAAATAACCCCTTCAGGATTTTAATCAAATACTTCAGATATAGAACTTTAAAACGAAACTCCTCACATTGAGGTAATCTTTTGCTTAACAGTTGAAAGCTATATCCCTTCTTTAGGAGCAATTGTTTCTTACATTCAGCTTCAGCCAAGATTCTTTTTGTAAAAGATGATTGTAAGAACCAAAAGCTGAAATTAAAAAGTTTTTCCAAGCTATGGAATTTTTCCTCAGGCAGAAACAAGTGTAGAACCTTCCAACTGAAGCCAAATATCCCTTTCTAATCTTCTGAAGGTATTCAAATTTTTTTTTTGCTCTGTCATAATAAGTTACTTGTTTTAAGATTTGTGAGATGGTTAAAAATAGTATCCTGTTAATTACTGTATGAACTTCAAGGCATAAACATTAAGCTTTGCTCAATAATTAATCGGTTAAGATTTTGAGATGGTGATTAACTAAATCCTGCATGAAAACACAATATTGTTAAACCTCTGAGATGTTTTGAGCAACAATCTTCTTATTAATTTGCATTTTTCTTTCGCTTGCCCAACCTAGTGAGTGACTGTATTTTAATCCAAGCCTCATTATAGGAAAATCACAAATTGAAAAGTGAAAATAATGAGTGACAACTATCTCTCCAGAAAACAGGATGAAGAAGGAAATAAACTTCATGCAGACTTAGAGCAGTGACAATACTTTGGGAGTTCTATTATAGGGAAGATTAAATGTTTCTTGTCTGTTTCCCCATCTGGTTTCTGAATTTATTTCGGTTTTTGGGGTGATCACTGACTGTTGCCCCCTTACATTGAGTTAATACCCTCCTTAACTTCCTTGTTATCACTGGTTGGTTTATCCCTCCCGTGGAACCATTCCTCCGTCTTGAGAGAATTTTGATTTACTTTCATTTTTCCACGCAGATAATTTGACAGATATTTACTGAACAGTGATCACTGAACATACATCCGACTTCCCTGTGAAATTGAGGGTAATGCTTGCAACTCACACTTTAGACCAGTCGTTAAGGGTGGAACCCCAGAATAATAGAATCCCTACATTGCGAAAAGAGGCCATTTGGCCCATCAGGTCTTCACCAACCCTTCAAAAAGCACAAAGTCTGGACCATATCCAGCAAGGATTTAGGAAAAGAAATAGAATGCTGGCCTTTATTAGAAGAAAAATCGAAGATAGAAACTGACTGTGAGTGGATGGAGGTAAGGACATTTCTAAAATACTGTGGATAGTTTTCATCTACATTTTTTAATCTATATAATGCACTTCCAGAGGAAGTGGTAGATATGAGTATAGTTACAACATTTTAAAAATATTTAGATATGTACATGAGTAGGAAATACTTGGAGGAATAAGGGCCAAGCACAGGCAGATGGGACTAGTTTAGTCTGGGATTATGGTCAGCATGGAGTGATTGTACAAAAGAGTTTGTTTCTGTGCTATATGATGTTATGACTCTATGTTCTTACTTTGAAGGCAGTTCAGAGAAGGTTCCCAGGGTTAATTCTTGAGACAGAGTAGATGGAGTATGAGGAAAGATTGACCATATTCTGTCTATTCACATTGGATTTCAGAGGAACACAGAAACAGAATGAGGCTCTTCAGTCCCTCGACTCTGTTCCATCATTCACGCAGATCATGGCTGATCTACTGCCGAACTCCACAGACCTGTCTTTGGCCCCCATCCCTTAATACACTTACTTAACAAACATTTACCTACCTTGGATTTAAAAATTAGAATAGCAATTTATTATCATGTGTATTTTTACAAAAAAAAGTGATAAGTGTTATAAGTCACATTACCACGCTGCCTGTGTTATTAGATAGAGTCATATGTAAGGAAAAACAAGTACAAATTAAGACAGAGGTCATCTCAGAACAAAAACAGAAATTGCTGGAAAATACTGTGTATAGTTTTCATCTACACATCTTTGCCTCAACACCAGGACAACACCTCCACACCAGGCCGAGACCTCCACACCAGGCTGAGACCTCCACACCAGGCTGAGACCTCCACACCAGGCTGAGACCTCCACACCAGGCCGAGACCTCCACACCAGGCTGAGACCTTCACACCAGGCCAAGACCCCCCACACCAGGCCGAGTCCACCACACCAGGCTGAAACCACCACACCAGGCCAAGACCTCCACAACAGGCTGAGACCTCCACAACAGGCTGAGACCTCCACACCAGGATGAGACCTCCACACCAGGGTGAGACCTCCACACCAGGCCGAGACCTCCACTCCAGGGTGAGACATCACACCAGGGTGAGATCCCCACACCAGGGTGAGATCCCCACACCAGGCCGAGACCTCCACTCCAGGACGAGACCTCCACACCAGGCCGAGACCTCCACACCTGGGTGAGACATCACACCAGGGTGAGATCCCCACACCAGGCCGAGACCTCCACTCCAGGGTGAGACCTCCACACCAGGCCGAGACCTCCACACCAGAGTGACACCTCCACACCAGGCTGAAACCTCCACACCAGGCTGAGACCTCCACACCGGGCCGAGACCTCCACACCAGGCTGAGACCTCCACACCAGGCTGAGACCTCCACACCAGGCCGAGATCTCCACACCAGGCTGAGACCTCCACACCAGGCCGAGACCTCCACACCAGGCCGAGACCTCCACACCAGGCTGAGACCTCCACACCAGGCCGAGACCTCCACACCAGGCCGAGACCTTCACACCAGGCTGAGACCTCCACACCAGGCTGAGACCTCCACACCAGGCTGAGACCTCCACACCAGGCCGAGACCTCAACACCAGGCTGAGACCTCCACACCAGGCCGAGACCTCCACACCAGGCTGAGACCTCCACACCGGGCCGAGACCTCCACATCAGGCCAAGACCACCACACCAGGCCGAGACCTCCACACCAGGCTGAGACCTCCACACCGGGCCGAGACCTCCACACCAGGCCGAGACCCCCACAACAGGCCGAGACCTTCACACCTGGCCGAGACCTCCACATCAGGCCAAGACCACCACACCAGGATGAGACCTCCACACCAGGCCAAGACCCCCCACTCCAGGCTGAAACCGCCACACCGGGCGGAGACTTCCACACCAGGGTGAGACCTCCACACCAGGCTGAAACCGCCATACCGGGCCGAGACCTCCACAACAGGCTGAGACCACCACACCAGGCCGAGACCTCCACTCCAGGGCGAGACCTCCACATCAGGGTGAGACCTCCACACCAGGCCGAGACCTCCACTCCAGGACGAGACCTCCACACCAGGGTGAGACATCACACCAGGGTGAGACCCCCACACCAGGCCGAGACCTCCACTCCAGGGTGAGACCTCCACACCAGAGTGACACCTCCACACCAGGGTGGGACATCCACACCAGAGTGACACCTCCACACCAGGGTGAGACAACCATACCAGGCCGAGACATCCACACCAGGCCGAGACCTCCACACCAGAGTGACACCTCCACACCAGGCTGAAACCGCCACACCAGGCTGAGACCTCCACACCAGGGTGGGACATCCACACCAGGGTGAGACAACCACACCAGGCCAAGACATCCACACCATGCCGAGACCTCCACACCAGGGGTGAGACCCCCACAACAGGCCGAGACCTTCACACCAGGCCGAGACCTCCACAACAGGCTGAGACCACCACACCAGGCTGAGACCTCCATACCAGGGTGAGACCTCCACACCAGGCCAAGACCTCCACACCAGGCCGAGACCTCCACAACAGGCTGAGACCACCACACCAGGCTGAGACCTCCAGACCAGGGTGAGACCTCCACACCAGGCCAAGACCCCTCACACCAGGCTGAGACCTCCACACCAGGCTGAAACCGCCACACCAGGCTGAGACCTCCACAACAGGCTGAGACCTCCACACCAGGCCAAGACCTCCACACCAGAGTGACACCTCCACACCAGGCTGAGACCTCCACACCAGGCCAAGACCTCCACACCAGGCCGAGACCTCCACACCAGGCTGAGACCACCACAACAGGCTGAGACCACCACACCAGGCTGAGACCTCCACACCAGGGTGAGACCTCCACACCAGGCTGAGACCTCCACACCAGGGTGAGACCTCCACACCAGGGTGAGACAACCACACCGGGCCAAGACATCCACACCAGGCCGAGACCTCCACACCAGGGTGAGACCACCACACCAGGCTGAGACCTCCACACCAGGGTGAGACCTCCACACCAGGCCAAGACCCTTCACACCAGGCTGAGACCTCCACACCAGGCTGAAACCGCCACACCGGGCCGAGACCTCCACAACAGGCTGAGACCTCCACACCAGGCCGAGACCTCCACACCAGGCCGAGACCTCCACACCAGGCCGAGACCTCCACACCTGGCCGAGACCTCCACACCAGGCCAAGACCTCCACACCAGGCCGAGACCTCCACACCTGGCCGAGACCTCCACACCAGGCCGAGACCTCCACACCTGGCCGAGACCTCCACTCCAGGGCGAGACCTCCAGTCCAGGGCGAGACCTCCACATCAGGGTGGGACATCCACACCAGGGTGAGACCTACACACCAGGGTGGGACATCCACACCAGGGTGAGACCTAGACACCAGAATGACACCTCCACACCAGGGTGAGACCTTCACACCAGGCTGAGACCTCCACTCCAGGGCGAGACCTCCAGTCCAGGGCGAGACCTCCACACCAGAGTGACACCTCCACACCAGGGTGGGACATCCACACCAGGGTGAGACCTACACACCAGGGTGGGACATCCACACCAGGGTGAGACCTACACACCAGAATGACACCTCCACACCAGGGTGAGACCCCCACACCAGGGTGAGCCCCCCACACCAGGCCGAGACCTCCACTCCAGGGCGAGACCTCCACATCAGGGTGAGACCTCCACACCAGGGTGAGACCTCCACAACAGGCTGAGACCTCCACACCAGGCCGAGACCTCCACAACAGGCTGAGACCTCCACACCAGGGTGAGACCTCCACACCGGGCCGAGACCTCCACAACAGGCTGAGACCTTCACACCAGGCCGAGATCTCCACACCAGGCCGAGACCTCCACACCAGGCCGAGACCTCCACACCAGGCCGAGACCTCCACTCCAGGGCGAGACCTCCAGTCCAGGGCGAGACCTCCACACCAGATTGACACCTCCACACCAGGGTGGGACATCCACACCAGGGTGAGACCTACACACCAGGGTGGGACATCCACACCAGGGTGAGACCTACACACCAGAATGACACCTCCACACCAGGGTGAGACCCCCACACCAGGGTGAGACCTTCACACCAGGCTGAGACCTCCACTCCAGGGCGAGACCTCCACACCAGAATGACACCTCCACACCAGGGTGAGACCTCCACACCAGGGTGAGACCTCCACACTAGGGTGAGACCTCCATACCAGGCCGAGACTGGCCTGCCAGCATGGAAGCCTCCTTTTCACTGGGCCGGGGCTGGGAGAAGACGGCTTCCTCTGAAGAAGTTAAAAAAAGCGATAATATAAAATGGAAACTTTGAGAAAAAGCAGAGAAGGAAAGCAAAAGCAAAAAGCAAACAGGGTACACAACCTGGCATCCACTGTCATTTGTGGAAGAGAGTTCCAAATCTCTCCCACCCTTTGTGTGTCGTAGTGCTTTCTAACATCTCTCCTGAACAGTCTGGCCGTAATTCTCAAAAAATGCCCCTTGTTCTAGAATCCGGTTTCAGTAGAAATAGTTTATTTTTTTATCTACTTGTCTTTTCCTGGTGATACACTGAAGAATTCACCCCTTACCCTTCTAAATTCTACAGAAAACAGGCCTAATTTATATAATCTCCCTGAGGTCCAGGTATCAATCTTGTACTCCCTGCAACACATCCTTCAGCCAGAGGGTGATGAATCATTGGAACTCTTTGCCACTGTTGGATGTAGATGTGAGTTAAGGATTTAAGTCACAGATAGATGGGTGTCCATGGTGGTCTGAATGTCCACCTGCAGGAAGTTCCTCTGGCTGAAGAAACTCGAGATTCAGATTTTGGAGACTGAGTGGCAGCTGGAGGCATTTATGAGGCTGAGAGGATCATGGACAATATGTTTCAAGATGTGGTCACCCTGCAGCTTAAAAAGGTCCACCAGACAGGGATTGGCAGACCACCAGATGGAAGAAGGGCAGGTGATGAGCACATCTCACTCGAAAACATGAAAATAGTGAGAGTGAGAGTTCCTCTGCAGAGGCCAGCCAGAGCCAAGGCCATGACACTTGGAGTGGGGGAAGAGTTTAGCTGAGGTAGAGAAGAGAGTGTGTTCTCAGTAGTGATGAAAGGAGCAATTTACAACAGTGAGGAGGGACAATATCTTGCAGGGTCTATTTTTGGTATTGTTAGTTTCTTTACTAATCGCTCTCATGTTGTCGTTGTGTGGAGACAGGTGCTGTGCCCAGCTTCACCGACAGTCAGGAGCTTTCCCTTTGATTCCGGGCTGGGGGGGGGGGGGGCATCTCAGGGAGGCCTGATACCCTAGAATGAACATCAGCATCCCAGGTCAGTTTATCCTCATGTCGGCTTGGAGACCCTGAGAAATGTCCTGTTTCGAGGCTCCCCTCCCACCCAATATCGAGATGAGACCAAAGCCAATGAAAGACTGCAGCAGAGAATGGTCATTTCGCAGCTTTGTCTCTGGAAACACTACAGCTTTCAGCTGAACTGGACTCATGCTTATAGATTTCATAAACTGAGAATTACGATAAAACTTTATTTTCTACGGTTAGCTCTTTCACCTCATTTCATTCCTACATAAAATGAAATTGAGAAACATAACCAATCTGTTGCTGGAATCCTGGTCCTATCTGTAGATATTTGCTGGGTCAGGCTGTGAATGGCAGTGACAGATGTCAGGTGTTATATCGAGCCCCTCCTGGATGATGTGCTTTATGAATAATTATTGATTTATTTGGAGAATGGCTTGTTTCCAAAAAACACAATCACTTCCTTTTGAAACCTATTGATTGCAACATGTTTACTTGATGCTGAGGTTCCCAGCAACTGGCAGTTACTGCAGTTAAACAGATGACATGTTACTGTTTATCTAATCTGTTTAATTGACAAGAATTAGAAAATTTGTCAGGATTATGCAGATACTTTCATCAAATAAGAACAGGAAAGCCAGGATTCAGAGAGGTAAATCCTTCAGCTTTTAAAGTGGCTTATCTCCATTCTCAAACTGCAGTTTCTATTTACAGAAAAGGAAGAATTATGTAATAAAGCAAAACAGATACAAACACATATTGGCCCAGGTTGTGCTGCCAAAATTAGTGACAAGCTTTCTGGTGTTCACTATTATTAGTCTGTAAATTGTCTAATAACACATAGTAAGGAAGAGATGCTGTGTCAATTGTAAACTGACACAAGATTTCTACTTCACCATTAACTTTGTGAAAATGACAGCTCTCCCTCAAACACCTGTCAGACTTGCAAAGTTGATGCTTTTGTGTTGGAATCACCAATTAAACTTGTTACACAAAGTTAGCATCGTAGTGTAAAGCAAGAATATTTTACAGCAGAAGGCTTCTGCAAACTACCTCTAGCCCAGAAACGGAGGCTATCGGACAGTGGAGATTCTTTATAGTAGATAGTAAGATGCTGGTCTTTTTTAAAAATTGGAAAATGCATTTTATTTTAATTTCTTACATTTCCTTTTCATCACTTCCATTTCTTCCTCTTCATCACAAATGCTAGTGAACTGGAAAACTAGATTCAAAGTAATATTAATGGACAAGGTGATAGCCAACATTTAATTAATTCACACACAGTCAACAAGAAAAATACATTCAAATGCTCTTCCTAGTGAAGAATTTGAGCATTGCTGAGAATAAACAGAATTTGTCAAAGTCTGTCTTCTTCAATCATCAGGACAATTTACAGGAAATGCAAAATCTGGACAGAATCTCCAGGAGTTTGCAATATCACCACCTCGTTCTCTGTTTCTTTGCTCTGAAAAATGGCCTTCTCCAACTCTTCATCAAAAGAACTGAGGGAATTACAGCTGCTGAAATAAATAAGTCTAAAGCTCTCAGGGAAAAAAAATCCCGTGTCCAGCCAAGTAACCAGTGATCCAAGGACACACCATTTTGCTTGTTGCAGACAACATCAAGCCATCATGGAAGAAAGGAAAAGGATTGTGGAAGTAATCCATCTAGTTTTGTGAATTTGGAGATAGCAATATATTCTGCTGATATTTTCTTCCCCTCCACTCATATTGCTTATGGTATGGCTGCTTTTCTTTCCAGAGTGAGTTTATACATGCACGCGGGAGCATGTGTGTGTGTGTGTCGGTGTTTGTCGGTGTGTGTGTGTCTGTGTGTGTGTGCCGGTGTGTGTGTGTGTCGGTGTGTGTGTGTGTGTGTGTGTGTGTCGGTGTGTGTGTGTCGGCGTGTGT
>NC_057729.1:63066601-63068807 GCF_004010195.1 Chiloscyllium plagiosum | reverse complement strand
CTTTAATAGTGATTTCAGTGTGAGTGTGAGCATGGAAGTGAAGGAACACTCCTTTAATAGTGATTTCAGAGTGAGAGTGAACGCAGGTGTGAAGGAATATTCCTTTAATAGTGATTTCAGTGTGAGTGTGAGCATGGAAGTGAAGGAACACTCCTTTAATAGTGATTTCAGAGTGAGAGTGAACGCAGGTGTGAAGGAACATTCCTTTAATAGTGATTTCAGTGTGAGTGTGAGCACGGGTGAGAAGGAACACTCTTTTTAATAGTGATTTCAGTGTGTGTGTGCGTGTGTGACTGTGAGTGTGTGTGAATGGGTGTGAGTGAGTGTGTGTGTGTGTATGTGTGTGTGTATGTGTGTGTGTGTGTATGTGTGAGTGTGAGTGTGTGTGTGTGTGTATGTGAGTGCGTGTGTGAGTGTCAGTGTGTGATTTTACTAGGGGTTTCTCCTCCTGTGGAAGTCTCTGACAGCTGTAAGATGCCATTCCAGTTGTGCCTGAACCTCGTTACTATTCGGACAATTTGAAAATGTCTAACCAAACTCCCAGAACTCGGAGACTTCACAAAGTCGAGTCCTTTTGTTTGGAGGGAGTTGTATTCCTGAGCTAAAATCTTATTTCTTCTGCCAGTAGGAAATTTCTCTTGTTGAAGTGAACTGCTTATGCTTCTGGACTGAAGTCAGTGCAACATTATTGATCCGTGATTAGTTTGAGTTATAAAGAAAGGTTGATAGGCTGGGACTTTCTTCATTGGAGCATATGGGTTTGAGCGGTGACCTTACAGAAGTTTATAAAATAATGGGGAGTATAGATAGAGTTAATGGTAGCTGTCTTTACTCAAGGACGGGGGATTTCAAGACTAGGG
The DNA here is from genome assembly GCF_004010195.1 of Chiloscyllium plagiosum. Lineage (NCBI taxonomy): Eukaryota > Metazoa > Chordata > Chondrichthyes > Orectolobiformes > Hemiscylliidae > Chiloscyllium > Chiloscyllium plagiosum. The sequence goes on along the minus strand of NC_057729.1, from coordinate 63,067,947 downwards.
GGCTCACTTTTAAGGTGAGAGAAGAAAGATTTATAAAAGACATGATGGCCAAATGTATTTGTACAGTGGGTAGTTCCATTAGGCATAGGAGTAGAAATTAGACCATTCAGCCCATCGCGTCTGCTCCACCATTCAATCATGACTGATAAGATTCTCAACCCTATTCTCCCACTTTCTCTCCGTAACTCGTAATCCCCTTTACACTCAAGACCCTATGACTCTATTATCTGTTTTCTGTCTAAGAAATTCAATCGTACAACATTCCATCAATTAACAACTTAGCTTTCTTGTTAAACACTTAACTAAATGACATGTTTTCTTGAGAATGATGTTTCGATGACTGTTCTAATTGACTTTCTGACCTGTTATAAAAGTTACTTTTACAAAACTAATGCCATCTGCCTCTATTTAAAAAAAACAATCTCCCAAATTATAACAATATATGATAAATGATTGATACATCTCTCCCAATAGAAAAGGCTTTCTTCAAAGATATTTTGAGTTTCTGTTAAAATTCCTTCCAACACTCTTCCTACTTTCCATTTACAGTAATAATATATTTACATAAAGCAGATAATAACGTGCAGAACAACCATATTCTGCACAAGTCCATTTTGATTATGGCATCCATTCTCATGTATATTTGCTCTTCCCAGGATGTCCACCATAAGTTTGTTCTTGCCATACCTTATGTGATTCTTAAAGTGTACAGTTGGAGGGAAAAATCTCAATGAAAAGTTCTCCAATTTTTTGTCACAGAATTGTTCCAATCTTTTTAAATGATTGTGGTCATTGTAAATAACAGTGTCTTTAGAGTTACTGAAAATACAAATACAAGAATACTGTACACGAATACAAATGCAGGGAAACTGTACAGGAAATACAAATACCGGAATACTTTATAGGAATACAACTACAAGAATGTTGTGGTTCTGTTCACCGAGCTGGGAATTTGTGTTGCTGATGTTTCGTCCCGTGCCTAGGTGACATCCTCAGAGCTTGGGAGCCTCCTGTGAAGCGCTTCTGTGATCTTTCCTCCGGCATTTATAGTGATTTGTATCTGCCGTTTCCGGTTGTCAGTTCCAGCTGTCCGCTGCAGTGGTCGGTATATTGGGTCCAGGTCGATGTGCTTATTGATTGAATCTGTGGATGAGTGCCATGCCTCTAGGAATTCCCTGGCTGTTCTCTGTTTGGCTTGTCCTATAATAGTAGTGTTGTCCCAGTCAAACTCATGTTGCTTGGCATCTGAGTGTGTGACTACTAAGGATAGCTGGTCATGTCGTTTCGTGGATAGTTGGTGTTCATGGATGCGGATCATTAGCTGTCTTCCTGTTTGTCCTACGTAG